>NW_012111031.1:7445469-7469091 GCF_000951035.1 Colobus angolensis palliatus
AAACTTCATGAGATTCTTCTGTGAACTAATGTGGGCCTTATCCACATTCTGTTTCCTACAAACTACTCTTCAGTAAATCAATTTCCTCCCCTTGAAGTGTTTTTAAAAATGTTTCTATTTAACTCCTGTGCAGCTGCATATCGCCTGGGCCTTGTCCTGGAGCCTGGGATGCAGTCACGTTAATCACCTTGTGAGGGGACCTGGTCAGTGTCCTTGTCACTGGGCAGCCACTCATCTCCAAAGAGAAGGAAATCCATGGAGTCAGCCACAGGAAAAACATATTTCGAGAAGTGAATACTAATTATTACAGAGGATCTGAGAAGTTCAAGGATCATAGAATTGTAAAACAGCAAGGACTTCTAGGTATCATTCAATCCAACTTTCTATTTCATTAAGGAAACAGGCCCAGAGAGTTTGATGACATGTCCAAAGTCACGCGGCAGCGAGTTAGCAGCAGAACAGCGATTAGAATCTGTGCCTCCAGGCTTTCAGGAGCTTTCCACCGTGCCACGTGGAATACTGTCCATTAGGAACATGAAACATACAATGAGTCAAGAAAGATAAGGTTAAACAAGGAGCAACTGTGAAAGGTAATAGCTGGGTCTATCTATATATAGAGAGAGTTATATGAGCACACACTGTCCTATGAATAAAAAGGCACGCGGTCTCTGTTCTCTCCAATGTAACTCTCTGGCATGTCATTGGCTGGTCCTAAATGGCTTGGGGACAGCTGCCCAGTGTTGGGACGTGAGGGAGGAACACTTAATCCTCATTAAGGAGGGGCTGCAGGGCGGAGGGCCAGTCCTACCACCTCCCCAGGAAGGTTTTCAGTGTCACAGCCTCTCCCTTCACAGGTCTGCAAGGGAGAAAGAAGGAGAGGACTGCAGTGGGAGAGAGAAAAAATAAGAGAGGGAGAATGTCGAAAGGTCGAGCTGAGGGCTTGGGCTCAAATGTAAACGTTCAGAACATTATGAAGGCTCTTTAAATAGACCTCTCACAGGTGAACACAGCGACAGAGAAAAGCCGCCGGTGCTCCAGGGAACTAAGCAAATAAGCACAGACGTCAAATGTTCAGAGTTGGATGGGGCTGGGGTGGACCAGGAGCTCAGCAGAAAGTACAAGAACGTCTTTGGTTTTAATTGCCAAGTCTTGTTCTATTAGATGGCACCTGCGGAGTTGCTCATATTTCAGGAAATATTTTCTGCTGAGGGACTTTCAGAGAAATATGTGAAAATCCAGCCTCAACTCTGAACTAATGCAGTGTCTGAGCCATGAGTAGGGTTCATAAATAGCTTCGGCTTTCTTAAGGAGTCCTTATGCCATTCAATGAATCTGCCTATCAGCATATGTTTTACATATTTTCCTTGACAATGGAAACCCAATGATTATCATTAAATAATTAGAGAATCCTATATAACGCAACACATGACCCCTGGAAAAAAGCCACATAAGCTGGTATCCTCCCGACCTTGCTGTGTTTTTCTCTCTGAGCATAGCATGAGTGGGCTATGTGTTTTATTTTACAAGAATAAAAACACAAGCAACGGCTATGTTTGGCTTTCGATTAGGCATTAAACCTCAAACAGTTGCTAAACTTCTTGAACTCCATGGCTTCAGTCCAGGTTGGAAAGCAGGTCAAACAAGTCAAGCTGAGTAGAGGATGCAATCTTTTGTTCTCAGCAGGCTTTGAAGATTGTTTTAGGATTAATATTTAACTTTAGATCTTAACCATTTTATGCCTCAATTTCTTCACATACAAACAATACACAAATCTTGCAATGAAAGAAGATCACACTTCCTTGTAAATGTAAATAGTATAAACTCTTTCCTTTGGAGGGTAAAGCAGAATGGTAGAGTTGAGGCTGTAGAGTGGTGGGGTCCAATAGGGGTATAATGTGAGGCCCAAGCACGGGAGTGTTAACTTTCCTAATAGCCACATTTAAAAAGTCAAAACAAGTAGGTGAAATTAATTGTGGTAGCATACATATTTTACTTATTAATTTTAACAGCACATTTTTGTTTTTGTATGTTAACATGGAATCAATATTTTAAAAATTATTAGTGGGCTATTTTACATTCTTTTCTTTATACGAGTAATCAAAATATACACTTACCACACATCTCAATTCAGACTAGGCATATTTCAAGAGCTTGATAGCTGTATGTGGCTAGTGGCTACTGTATTGGGCAGGGTAGTTCTAGAACCAAAACGAATTGACTGAGAAACTGCCTGATCTTAAGCAAGTTACTTAAGCATCCTCAGTTTCCACATCTCTACAATGAGAATAAAGATAGTGTCTATCTTGTTGGATTTGTCATGAATATGATATGTGTAAATATATTTAAAACTTTAGTGCAGTACCTGGCATAGATTTGATCAACCTGTGGCAACTATCATTATTAGCTATCATTCTTAGTACAAGGGATGAATGTGTTAAATTATCTCAAAATGTGGTGATTCCAAGCCAAGTGAAATTGAGTTGAATTGGCAGCTTAGTTTTTTAAAATTTTGGTGCAATTATTTAGTAGCCAAAACCAGGAAAATATACTTGAACTAGTTCATTCTATGATTTCATCAAACCTGTCATTGAAAAATTCATAAAATGGCCTCTCCCCACTCCCATGGCAAGAGGAAGTAAGAAGAAATACTAACTGGTTACCTGCCAATTTTTACTCCAGCTTGTCAAAAACATTTGAAGCAGCTGAACAGTTTTGCATGATTATACTCTTTGTAAAAGTACATGTACTTACATTTTGAGGGGCAGAATTTTGACTGTGGAGCTTTCCAAAATAGTAAAGCATTCCATTTAAAGCTGGAATTCCTTCCCTAGTTTTCTAAAGCAGTGTTGCCTTTGAATGATAGCCACATGCTGTGTGAATTCTGCATTGTCCTGGAGTCTCAGTTTCATTGTGGTGCTCCAGATGCACACCAAGGGAGTGCACCTGTGCTTTGTGGCCGCAGGGGCCAATTCATGATATGGATGTCTTCTTAATCTCTTTTTTCACACCTAGGAATGAGTGTAAGAGAGGTGTAAAATTTGATCAGGCCAAGTTACCAGGCCTTATCTACATATGGCCAAGACTAAGATCTATCAGTGTCTCTTGCCGCACGGTAGTAAGAAGACCTGCAGGGAGTCAGGAAACCAGCATTTGGGGTTCATTTTGCCCTGGTTCTTAGTTTGCGTGGTGGCACCAAACATCTCTGTGGCATTTGCTGCCCACATCTGCCCGTGCTGGGACCTTGAGTACAGTCTATGTTTTTAAATTTAATTAATTAATTAATGTTTTTTGAGACAAGGCCTGGCTCTGTCGCCTAGGCGGGAGTACAGTGACATGATCTCGGCTCACTGCAACCTCGACCTCCTGGGCTCAAGCCGTCCTCCCACCTCAGCCTCCCAAGTAGGTGGGACCACAGGCACATATCACCAGGCCTGGCTAATTTTTAAATTGTTTTTGTAGACACGAGGTTTCGTCATGTTCCCCTTCCTGGTGTTGAACTCATGAGCACAAGGAATCTGCTCATCTTGGCTTCCCAAAGTGCTGGAATTACAGGTGTGAGCCACCATGCCCTGCCTAGTTCATGTTTATCACTTCTGCACATTTGCATCTTCTGTAGGTTTGAGGGACTTGGGGGCTGATCGAGGAAAGAGGAGACCACAAGAGACAAACACACACAACCTTTACTGGGTGACGTGAAGGTTGCATGAGAAGGGAAGCCCCTCACAGCATGAGATAGCCAGAGGCTCCAGGGGGCCAACATCCAGAAGGAGAGGAGGGATCAGTGAGGGGGCTTCTGTGTCTAGGTGATGTTGCTCAGCAGCACAGAGGCGAGTCCCTGGATCAGAGACCCCTAAAGGGCGGTAGTAGCTTGGGGGTCTCAACATTGCAATGCTGTATCTTATCAATGGCCAACAGATGCTAGGTGAGGTTTCAAGGAATGTGCAAAACAGATGGACTCTAAATGGCTAATAGTCTACTTGTTTGGGTTATTTAAAAAATAACTGGGTGTATTAAAGTTTGAGTTTGGTGCCTGCAGGCTTTTGAGTTAATTGGTCTCAGGTTTCAGTGGTGGAAAAAAAACAACTGAGGGACCAATACACAGAAGCCTTCTATGATTCATTTATATAGCAGTCTTTCATTCTATGCGTAAGTAGTGTGGCTTGCTGGAAAGACTACAGGTAAAAGCTTTGGGTTCAGGTTATGGCTCTACTACTTACTGCGTAGCTGTTCCTTGGCTAGTCACTCAATCTCTTAGGGCCTCATTGTCCTCATCCATAAAGTGAGGAGTGGGCCAGCTGACCGCTCAGTTTCCAGATCGAAATATTTACGACTCTTGGCTTCTTGAAATATCCTCATGATGGTAGACAGTGCATGTTTCGTTATTATCATTTTTTGGATAGTACTCTGCAGCAGAGAGTGGATAGATGCTGATCTTTACATAACACTCACCCGGTTCCTCACAGAGAACTGGATTAGAACTCAGGTTTGTGGACGTCTACATCCTTTGCATTTTCTACTACTCTGATGGGCAAATAAGGGGAATCTTCAGAAATGAAATTAAAATTCTGCCACTGCACATAAGTGTAGCCCAAGCCAAAGGTAACCCAAATTGAAGATTTATAGGAATGCCATAATATTGTTATCCTGTTTTCTTTACAAGTTTATATTTATAAACATTCAGAGTAAAAAAAGATAGCATCATTGTTTTTACTCGTTACTGCTTTTTGTTGTCACCTTACATTTGTTCGTGTTTTATGATTTAATAATCGTATTTCTAAAAATTTGTTTTTTAGAGGCGGTGTCTCACTGTGTCACCCACCCAGGCTGGAGAGCAGTGGGACAGTCATAGCTCACTGCAGCCTTGCACCCCTGGGCTCAAGCGATCCTCTCACCTCAGCCTCCCAAGTAGCTGGGAATACAGGCGTGCACTACCACGCCCATGTTACATCTTTTATTCTCTCAGTGACAGTGTGCAGTAGTGTGCTGGTATTGCTTAACAAGCAGCTCTCCAGAGGAGGAGATTTACTAAGTTTTGTGGTATGAATATTCTTACCAGAGCTGAATTCGGGTTACCGACATGAGGTCACTGACTGCTGAAGTGGGAAAGGCAGGCACAGTCAGGCCTTGTGAGCCCATGTCCAGGACACTGTGGAGAGTGAGGTTCAGCCAGTGCACCAGCTCTTGCTTGATCCATCCATAGATTCTAAACTCTCAAATCACTGATCATGCTTGTAAAAACGTGCTAAATGCTTGTTCCCAGGGGCTTATTACTCCATGGGTGTAGAAGCTGTGTTATCCTGTTCACCACTGTTTCGAGGACTTAATCTTGCTTCTTCATCTGTTGCTTTCTTAAAATTGCATAGCCAATGAAATGTGATTCCTGAAGAGCCCACACCTGGTGACATTGTGCACGGGTACCAGTATGTCCTCCACACCCATAGAGCTCAGTCTTATTCTGCATTGATTTTTCAAGTGAGCTCTCACTTCTAACAAAAATCCTCTCTGTGCTGGTCATTGCTATGATGATTAATGACTATTTTTAATAAAGAATATCAATTGCCTACTTGCAGTTGATACTGAACCCATCTTGGGGACTGTGCTGGAGAAATGCACTCTCTGTTTTACTCACCATTATTGGTACTGTAGAGTTTGACTTCCTCTTATGGTCATCAGCTAGGGAGTATTTCTTTAGCAAGGAGGGAGGTTTACCTAAAAATAAACGAGTTTTAAAATCTTTATCCTAAAACTTGTCTGAATTGTAAAATAAATCACTCTGGAGATTCGGTGAATTTTCTGGCCCTGAAAGCTTCTATATTTGACTGTCCTGGAACACGGTGTTCTCTGACTGTTAAACCATGTCCATTTGTTCCTGGCTCCAACACTTCAGAGGACTTTGTGGCCTTGTTTTCCAGATCTGAGTTTAATTGGAGAGTTAATTATCTGAGCAAGAACATGTAAGCCAAGTTGAGTTTGGGAGTAAAGCCTATGATCTCTGTTCCACTTCAATAGACAAGAAGGTCTTTGTGAATCTTTGTTGATTTATATTTTTACATAAGCAGATGTTCCATATAGGAAAGGGAAGAAGTCAGGGAGAGGAGCCTGTAACAAGATCATGTTTAGCTGAGATGAGTACAAACGTCCTTTGTCTCTTTGTAATAACTTAGCCCAGGAAGACCCACAGCCAGAACTGTGAGATGTTCGGTTCAGTTCCAAGCAGGCGTCTGAGCTACTCAAGCAAAACAGGAAAGCTTGAGGGTTCATTCACGTGGCCTCAGCCTTGGTCATGATTTCTGATCAGCATGTGCTTCCCAGATGGAATTCATAAGCACCTTGAATAATTTATCCTTCTTCTCATTCCAGAAATTCTTTAGTTAGGTATTTTCAAAAGTTTCTTTCTTTTAAATCCACATGACCCAGGCTACTAGAGTACCTTCACTAATTCATGGTTTCCATGGCAACCAACTGACGGCTCTATTCAAGTCCATCTACAACAACCTTAATGCAAATGACGTAACATTGCTTAAAATAGGTGTCTCTTCTCTGTAGCAGGGTTAGATTCCCTACACTTCTGATGACTGTCTCTTAAAGAATCCTGTCCTTCACATCACAGGTTTTACACATTTTTGTCGTTCCCGGAATCCTATATCTTATCAAATTGTTGTTTTACTACAGGGAAACTACGTACTAATCTTGGTCTCCTCATCTGAAAAATGAGGATAATAATATTCCTATCTATTTTGTAAGATTAGTTCAAGATTAAGATGGATGCCGGGCACTATGGCTCACACCTGAAGTACTAACACTTTGGGACACAGAGTAGGGAGGATGGCTTGAAGCCAGGAGTTTGAGACCAGCCTGGGCAACAAAATGAGAACCCTACTCTACAACAACAACAACAACAACAAACTAGCCAGGCATGATGGTGTCTGCTTGTATTCCCAGTTGCTCAAGCTGAAGCAGGAGGATCACTTGAGCCCAGGAGTTCAAGCCTAGAGTAAGCCGTTATCAAGTCACTGAACTCCAGCCTGGGTGACACAGCAAGACTCCATCTCAAAAAAAAAAAAAAAAAAAAAAAAAAAGATGGTGATGTGTAGGTGCTTGAATGTAAAGAAGCACTTGGCATGGATTATACAAATGCCTACCGAGACCAGGTGGGAAACATGAAGGTGACAGAGAATCCAGGAATAAGAAAAGTGACAGTAACATCACAAGGAAAAATGGCAGCTGACACTAGGAGACGGTATCCGGCTGGTGGACTACGAAAATGGGGGTCCAGGCGCATCTGAAGGCAGCAGCTGCTACTCAATTTCAACCAACTGTTGTTTTTTTGGGAATATGCAGCCAGTGTTGCCAGTTCTTCTGATTTCATTTTTAAGGAGGAAACAGAAATCCAGATCTTAAAAAAAAAATCCTACTTTTTAAATTCTGGCAACAAATTCACACTGAGTATATGTATATGTACACGTGTGTGCACACTCACTGGGCGGGACAAGCAATATATATCTGTTGTCTGGAAGGAACCTGTGGGCATCTAATTTGAGACCTTTGCCCTAAGACATTTTTAGAACCATTTATAAGTCTGGAACGAGCTAGATATTAACCTCTGTTTGTTTCATCTTGTCACTCGTACTTGCAGATGTGTGTTAGGAATGTATTGAGAACCACTGGAGAATGCCAAGAAGTGAAATTTACAGGGAGGTTATGTTGGCTCAATGTTGGGAGGAATTTATTGAGAATCCGAGATGCTGAAAATAGGACACAAAAAATCACTATACACCTATTAGAAGGGCCAAAACCCAGAACACTGACAACACCAAATGCTCATGAGGATGTGGAGCAACAGGAACTCTCACTCATTGCTGATGGGAATGCAAAATGGCACAGCCACTTTGAAAGATAGTTTGGTGGGATTTTTTTGTTTTGGTTTGGTTTGGTTTGGTTTTTAACAAACGTAAACATACTCTCACTATAAGATCCAGCTATCACACTCTTTAGTATTTACCCAAAGAAATTGAGAAGTTATGTTCACACAAAAACTTGTAGACAGATGTTTATAGCAGCTGTATTGATAAATGCCAAAACTTGGAAGCAACCAAGATGTCCTCTGATAGGTAAATGAATAAATTGTGGTACCTCCGGACAATGGAATATTATTCCATGCTAAAAAGAAATGAGCTGTCAAGCCATGAAAAGACGTAGAAGAAACTTAAATGCGCATTACCAAGTGAAAAGAACTAATCTGAAAAGGCTACATACTGTATGATTCTAGCAATGACATTCTGGAAAAGGCGAAGTATGGAAACAACAAAAAAAATCAGTGGTTGCCAGGAGTTGTGGGGGACGAATAAACAAACAGAATACAGAGAATTTTTAGGGCAGTGAAAATACTCTGTGTGATACAATAATGGTACATGTCATTATACCTTTATCCATCATATAGAACCTATAACACCAAGAGTGAATCTTAATATAAACTGTGGACTTTGGGTGATAATGATGTGCCAATGTAGGTTCATCAGTTACAGCAAATGTATCACTCTGGTGGGGAGGTTAACAGTAAGGGAGGCTACTGCACATGTGTGTGCAGGGGATATAAGGCAAGTCTGTCTATCTTCCTCTCAATTTTGCTGTGAATCTAAAACTCCTCTAAATAATTGCTTGAAAAATAAGATGGAGACAAACCAATCACATATGATACATAAATCTTGAAAAGATCTTATTTCCAGGGGAAGAAAGAAACAAGAAAATAAATTCTGTCCAGGACAATTACAGAAGTTTAAATAGAGGTTGTATATTAGATGGTATTATTCAATTAATATTAATTTCTTGGGTGTGTGTAGTAATAGAGAGTGCTGTAATTATATAGGAGAATTTCTTTATTCATAGGAGATGCATGCGGAAGTATTTAAGAGTGGAGTGTAAGAATGCATACAACTTAGTTTTAATGGTCTACCTGAAAAAAGTGTGTGTGTGTGTTGAGAGAAGGAGAGAAGGCAAATGTTAATAGAAAGAGTGGCTAGCCTAGGTGAAGAGTATCCACTGTGCTGCTACCCTTTCAACGTTTGTATAGGAATAGAATTTTTATTTTTATTTACCATTTTAAAAATTTAATCGAGACAGAGTTTCACTATGTTGCTCAGGCTGATCTCAAACTCCTGGGCTCAAGGGATCCTCCTGCCTTGGCCTCCTAAAGTGCTGGGATTACAGGCATGAACCAACTTGCCCAGCTTGGAATTTTTACTTTTAAACAAAAGGCCAGGCATGGTGGCTCATGCCTGTAATCCCAGTACTTCCGGAGGGCAAGGTGGGTGGATCATCTGAGGTCAGGAGTTCGAGACCAGCCTGGTGAACATGGTGAAACCCTGTCTCTACTAAAAAATACAAAAATTAGCTGGGCATGGTGGCACACGCCTGTAGTCCCGGCTACTTGGGAGGCTGAGGCAGTAGAATTGCTTGAACCTGGGAGGCTGAGGTTGCAGTGAGCCAAGATCACGCCACTGCACTCCAGCCTGGGCGATAGCACACAACTCCGTTTCTAAAAAAAAAAAAAAAAAGGCTGGACAGGGTGGCTCATGGCTCATGCCTGTAATCCTAGCAATTTGGGAGACCTAGGTGGGCAGATCACTTGAGGTCAGGAGTTCGAGGCTAGCCTGGCCTACATGGTGAAACACTGTCTCTATTCTAAAAATGCAAAAGTTATCCAGGCATGGTGGCAGGTGCCTGTAATCTCAGCTACTTGGGAGGCTGAAGCAGGAGAATTGCTTGAACCTGGGAGGTGGAGGTTGTGGTGAGTTGAGATTGCACCACTGCACTCCAGCCTGGGTGACAGAAGGAGACTCTCTCTAACAAAAAAAAAAGATTTCAGATGAGGTAAGCTGTGAGCTTCTGGCCATGGGAATCATTCAAGTTGATTTACTTTAGGGACTTCGGTTGAGAGTGTTGATGCAATGGCTGACTAGCTGGACCTCTATAGATGGCTTTCAAGTCCTTTATTAAGGGTCTACTAGGGAAGGACCCAAAGAGGCACATCTAGAAGGCTTCAGTTGCTCAATTCTGCAAGCCATCCGTTTTAGTTTCCTTACTTAAATGAGAATCTACCTAAGTGAACCAGTTCAGTTCTAGACTTATGATAGGTGTGCATCTAATGCTATTTTTCTTTTTATTTTTTTACTTACCTGTGTCATAACTAAAGTATTAACATCTTACTAAAATCATATTAGGAATAAACTTCAGCATGAAGGGAAATATTTTCAATTTCTGTCCAATTAAAACCTATTCTGGTGAGTCGTAATATCTAAATCCAGGAAATAACCTCATATTAACACTTAAAGAAATGATCTGAGGCTGGGCATGGTGGCTCGTGCCTATAATCCCAGCACTTTGGGAGGCCGAGGCGGGCGGATCACCTGAGGTCAGTAGTTTGAGACCAGCCTGGACAACATGGTGAAACCTCATCTCTACTGAAAATACAAAATTTGGCTGGGTGTGATGGCATGTGCCTGTAATCCCAGCTACTTGAGAGGCTGAGGCAGGTGAATCACTTGAACCCAAGAGGCGGAGGTTGGGAGACAGAGTGAGACTCAGTCTCAAAAAAAAAAAAGGAAGTGATTTGAAGTTCTCACTTTAAGGGTACTCTCATCCTCAGCTCCCGCTTAAGGACAAATGAAAAGATGTGCTACCTTAAAAGTTTCAGAACAATCAGATGGCACACAGAGATACCAGAACCAAACGGAGCACTTCATACAGACACGTGGACGTCTTTGGGAAGTCATGGCTGTAACCTACAATTCCCGGCGTGGTCTCCTCCGTGCGGATGCTGAAGGACTCTTCCCTTCAGCATCCCCTCCCTGAGGACACCCTGCCCACGCTGGGTGTAAGTAAGCTGGGGAAGTAAGCTTCCCCTCCCTGAGGACACCCTGCCCACGCTGGCATCAGTAACTACAGCACTCTGTGGAGCTCACTCTCACGTGGAGTGTCTGCTGTCCCCGCTGGCATCTCCAAATGGGCACATTCTAGGATCTGTCCTCATACCGTGTTTTACTTGACCTTCTAAACGTTTTCTGGGGTCCTGGAGCACTATTTTCAATTTGCCCACCTTGGAGCCTGTTCCGGTTCTCATTGCCTCCCTAGAAACCACTCTGCCTCTGGGCTTCCCAAATGCATCTCCTTGGGTCACACGGCTCTGCTCTCCAGAAGCCCACAGTCACAGCAGGGCATGCCGTCTCGAAGCCCCGCCTTAGAGGCAGGTTTGCTGGAATATTTGTAGGAGCTGGGTGAGAATCCAAGTAGAGGCCCATATGACGCCTGTTTAAGTGCATAAATGTTTGAAAGCAAGTTTATGAGCTGTTAAATATACTATGTTCTACCCTCTTTCCTTGGCAAATGCACCTTCTCTTGATGCCCTCCAGACAAAGACCACCAGGAACATACTTGGAGTGAACAAAGTTGGGGGGGTTGACTCATTTCACTGAGAGATCACACCCCATGGGGACCCAAGGAGTATCTCAATCACGTGTAGAAGGGAGTTGTTGGAGCATTTGGGCTGATGATGGGGAACTTGCGAGGAGGGTTCAAGGAGGCATGACTTTGCTCTGAATTAAATAGTCACCATCAGAAAGTGGGGGTAGTTCAGTGAGCAGGTATCTTAACAAAGCAGGGCTCATGCCGTGATTGGTAAAGGGGTAGTGGTCACTCATACTAGCAAGGAAAAAGGGATGTGGTCATTGTTGTGGTTTGGATAATGTCCTTGTTTTGGTCTGTGCTCAGATATGATTACAGACTGGTCTTGTTTTCTTCTTGCTCCATCTTGGTCACAGAGTGGTCTTGTCTGATGCTGGTGTTTTGTGAAATTGTTCAACTGGAGAACACCAGGACCCATCTGAGAACTGGAGCCAGCTCCTGGTGACACTGGTCTGGGTAATGGTGCCACGTTGCTTTTCTCTTCCTCCCTTCATAATGACAAGGAGGGTCATGTTTGAAGTGAGAAGTCTGGAGCTCCTCAGTGTTCTGAACTGGAACACGGCAGTGGGGGGACCCATCTCCACACCCCTTCTCCTCCCACTCCTCACTGGCTCCTCCCTGCTCTGAATTTGTCTTGTGCTGTGAAAGGCTGAACACTCAAGAGTATGCACATCCCATTTCACACATCCAAGCTGACCCCTTGCTACCAGTTGGGCCTAGAGGTCCAGTCACGCTGGCAGTGATGTGCATCCTTGGGAGGATGATCTCTGGAGAGAGGCCCCCACAGGCCTGGTAAGGGCTTGGGCTGCTTGGGCAGGCAATTCCAGGGCCATGGGTACCTGGAACATAATCTAGGAGTTGGCTGCAGGTGGATCATGCCTTTGGTTCAACAGATTTCTCACCTCATGGGGAAGGGCATGGCCAGAAGCAGGCCACAGGGGACCCCTCTCTGGTGTGGGCCCAGGAGCCCTCTTGCCTAGATCTAAGATGGTCTGTCTGTAATTGTTGACTCCTTGCCTTGGCTCATTCATTTTATTGATCTCCTGAGTCTGGCTGGACTTCCACTCCTGGTCTCTAGCTTGCCCAGTTCTGTTGTCACTTATGCCGTTGTATGATGACAGTCACTTAGCACACATGTATGCACGCACACACACATGCACACAAACAAAAGAGGGGAACCCAAACTGACAGTAACAGTGAAACCTGTTCCATATTTAATGCCATTTCTAGTCCCTCAACTGGTTTTTTTTTTTTTTTTTAAATAGAGACGAGGTCTTGCTATGTTGCCCAGGCTGGCCTTAAACTCCTGGGCTCAGGTGATCCTTCCACCTCAGCCTCCCAAGTAGCTGGGACTACAGGCATGTGCCATGGCACTTTGCTCCATCAACTTTTTAAAAGGAAACATAACAATACACAAAAACTGACTTATAATTAATGTTTGTATAAATGGCCTAACTCCGTAGGAGTAAAAATAGGCCCCCAATGGGCCAGTATTTACAAAAATGCAGTAATAGGTGAGTCACATTTTCTGAGAAGCTATGCTTCCTTCTATAATTCTATCTTCCTTAAAGATGTTTTGGTTTCTAGATTAGAAACAAGGTTAACATTTCCAGAATGAATGTTCATAATGTATTTTAGTTCTTACCTGAGAATATTTGAGGTTCTTCTCTTGATTCTTAACTATCAAAAAAGGAAAAGTCTTTATTACTCTAGAAGGTAGAGAACATGACCTCTCATTTTTGTGCTCAAAGAATACCCCTTTAGATAATAATAACCTCCAGTGATGACACTGTAGGATGTTGGAGACAAAGGGTTTTCAAGCAAGGCAGTGAGGGGTTATTGGTGTAAATATTGATCTACAGCTGACCCCATGAGAAAGGGCATCCTGAATTTTTTATTTTTCTCACCCGGAAAAAAGGGACTATTTTTCTATCCCTTACATTTATGCAAAATAATATTTGCCCCTTCTTTCAGGTACTAATATTTAAAACATTTTCACCTTGCTGTTGGTCACAGATTAGTGAAATTTCTGAGTGCTATATGTGTGTATTTCCTTCTTGAATCTTCCATCTGTTCTTCCTTTCATTCCATGAGTATGATCAATGAAGGAGGTAGGTTTGGAGTCAGACTTTTTGTTGAATCTCAACTGTATAATTTAGAGTTCCTGCACCTCAGTTTCCCACCTTAAAATGGGGAAAATAGGCTGGGCACAGTGGCTCACACTTGCAATCCCAGCACTTTGGGAGGCCAAGGCGGGCGGATCACCTGAGGTCAGGAGTTTGAGACCAGCCTGGCCAACATGGTGGAACCCTGTCTCTACTAAATAGAAAAAATTAGTTCAGTGTGGTGGGGCGTGCCTGTAATCCCAGCTACTTGGGAGGCTGAGGCAGGAGAATCGCCTGAACCCAGGGGGCAGAGGTTGCAGTGAGCTGAGATCATACCACTGTACTCCAGCCTGGGCAACAGAGCAAGACTCTGTTCAAAAAGAAAGAGGGCGGGGGGGAATAACAACAGTTACTTCATAGGGTTGAAAGGATTAAATGGAAATCGCATTTAACCTGGCACACAGTAAGCATTTACTTACATGCTGGCACACAGTAAGCATTCAGCAAATGTATGTGTTGATTTTTTTTTCAACAGTATTTAATGAATGCCCACTATTGATGAGGCACTATGCTAGATGCGGAGGACACAGTAGTGAACAAGATGTGTTTTCTATTCTCTGGGGACTGACAGTACACAGATGGAGACAGGCAGGTAAACAGCAGGGCATAATGTGATTGGAGTTGAGATGCCATAGGAGTGCCCCCTATACGGTTGAGAAGTCAGGTAAGCCTTTCCAAGGCTGATGTCTCCACTGACTCCTAAAGAGTGACCAAGAACCAGTGAGGTCATGTGGGGTCTGATGAGGCATTCGGAGCAGCAGGAACAATAGCATGTGCAAAGTCCCAGAGGCAAGAGCCACCATGGACACTGCAATCCTACCATCTAAGCTCCTCAAATCCTTGATGCACTAAGAAAGAGTGAAAATAAATTAAACAACTTCCCCGCCCCCTACATCTTTCATTCTTTTTGAGTTTTTCTCTGTTTCTCAGAAGTCCCAGGTGGAGCCCAGAATGATGGCCCCTCATGTAGAGTGGCCAATGTGATGTTGCTTCTGCAAGGACTGCTTCAGATCTTGCCTGGCTTCCGTCTCCCCTTACACATCCTCAGCTTTTATGTCTTGTTCATCACCCCCTCTCCCTGGGATTTTTCATCCCAGGGAATATTTGTTTTAGCTTCTTTTACCCTTTTAGATTTAGTTTGTTGTTTTTAAGGTTAACTTTCTTCCCACTCTATAAAGTCTTAGATTTTTTCCCCCACTGTTTCCTGTTGTTCTTAGTGCCTTCGACTGATGGTCACTCTTGAGTTTTTCATGTGTTTATTTCATTCTTTTGTCTTGTGAGCAGTGAAGACTAAAATGTGTTTAGTCCCCAAAATGGTCTTTAGAATATAGTATTTTCCTTCACACTGATCATCTTCCTTGCTATACAATGCTTTTACTAGGACTTAGCCCATTTTTAGGATGTTCTTGGCCAAGATATCGAAATTGGTATTACAATAAAAATGTCACATGCTTTTGAATAACATACCTTGCTGAAGCCAAAATAAATAATTTCTACTGGCGATTTAAATGGAGTCTGAGATACTTGGGCACTTAAAAATCCGCAGTCAAAATTTGCCCAGAAGCACTAGTGACTGGCTCAAAACTGAGTATCTTAGATATCTCAGAAAATCATCACTTTTTTTTTTTTTTTTTGAGATAGAGTCTCGCTCTGTCGCCCAGGCTGGAGTGCAGTGGTATGATCTTGGCTCACTGCAACCTCTGCCTGCTGGGTTCAAGTGATTCTCCTGCCTCAGCCTCCCGTGTAGCTGTAGAGGGGGTAATGCGGTTACAGGCATGCACCACCATACCCAGCTTTTTTTTTTTTTTGTATTTTTAGTAGAGATGGGGTTTTGCTGTGTTGGCCAGGCTGGTCCTGAACTCCTGACCTCAAATGATCTGCCCACCTCAACCTCCCAAAGTGCTGAGATTACAGATGTGAGCCACTGTGCCCAGCCTAAGAAAATCACCACTCTTAATCCCGATTGTGATACCCTCACCCACCACCCTTTCCAATGATAATAGCAGAAGTTAATAGATTTTGCACTTGCTTCGCTGAGTGAACGCAAGCACTAGCTCATTTAGCCCTTATAAAAACCCTACAAGTTAAATACTATTATATTATTTTCCTCTCTGTACAGATGAGATTTCTCAAGAGTTTAATGCTCTGCCCAGTTTCACACAGTGAGATGTGACACAGCTGGGGTCGAGCCCTTTTCAGAAGTCCACTCGATATTACTTTGCTCTGTGGCCAGATGACCTTGAACCCATATAGGAGCAAGTGATAGAGAAATTGGAGGTGTTGATTAGCAGTCAGGTGGGCCAGTGCAAATTCTATGGGTGCTGAGTTTGTCTCCCTATTCAAAGTTTGTAGTCAGGTGCCCTGTACCTCTAGTTAGCTAGACTAGAATATAGCTCATTCTTTGCTGCTGATTTTCAGTATCTGTAGGTCTATTGTTAGCTTTTTCTTAAGTGTGCTTATAGTATGGTGTTCAGATTTTGTTTTTTTTTTTTTTTTTTTTTGAGGCGGAGTCTTGCTCTGTCACCTGGGCTGGAGTGGGGTGGCCGGATCTCAGCTCACTGCAAGCTCCGCCTCCCGGGTTTACGCCATTCTCCTGCCTCAGCCTCCGGAGTAGCTGGGACTACAGGCGCCCGCCACCTCGCCCGGCTAGTTTTTTGTATTTTTAGTAGAGACAGGGTTTCACCGTGTTAGCCAGGATGGTCTCGATCTCCTGACCTCGTGATCCGCCTGTCTCGGCCTCCCAAAGTGCTGGGATTACAGGCTTGAGCCACCGCTCCCGGCCTTGTTTTCTTTTTGTTTTTGAAATACGGCCTCAGTCTGTCATCCAGGGTGGAGTGCAGTGGTGCTATCATGGCTCCCTGTAGCCTTCACCTCACCAGGCTCAGATGATCCTCCCACCTCAGCCTCCTGAGTAGCTGAGACTACAGGCATGTGCCAACATGCCCAGCTAATTTTCGTATTTTTTGTAGCGACAGGGTTTTACCATGTTGCCCAGGCTGGTCTCAAACTCCTGGGCTCAAGTGATCCACTCGCCTTGGCCTCCCAAAGTGCTGGGATTACAGGCGGGAACCACCATACCTGGCCCTACGTTGTGATTTTTAAAAGGTATCTTCCTTATCTTTTAAGAGATTCATATTGAAATGATGTGATATCTGGGATTGGCTTCATAATAGTTCATTTGGTGGAGGAGGGGGAATGGGTGGCACTAAACGGAAATAAGATAGGCCATGATTGTTGCCATGAGGCGGTAGATAGATGGAGTTCATTATACTATTCTCTATATGTTTGTGTGTATTTGACACTTACCATAATAAAAAACCACAAAAAAGTTTTTTAGCTACATCGCTCATCCCCTGTAAGGATGTCTTCTCCCTAGCTCCCCTGGCTGATTATATTTCATTGTCATTTTTAATAGTTCTGTAAATATGTCACTTAAGGGCAGCACTCATCCAGGCATCCTCCTTGTGGACTCTTTCCACTCCTCTGTGACAAGACTTATTAAAAGTTTGGATATTATCACGCATATTTTCCTTCATCTTCCTGCATCTGCCTTTTTGTTAAAGCAGCACTTGACTGCTAGCCCAGGTTTTTCCTCCTGGACCTTTTCTCATCCATTCTCTAACACATTTTTCTCCTGACAGTTCGATTTTGTGCAGTTAATTATAACATGACATTGGTGCGTTTTCCCTACACAAATCCCTTCCCAGAAGTACTGCAGTGTTCCAAATTTTAGGAGAATATTAATTCTTTTTTACTATTATGAAACTCAGATGGTCTCTGGTGCATCTTTCCTATGAGAGACACTCACATTCTTATTAAAACGGAGTTTGGGTTTGAATGATGGGCTCACCTATTTATTTGTGCATTCATTAATTCATTTGTCAATGAAAAAAGTATTAAATACCTATACCTATTGAGTACTGCAAAGAAGAATCTGCTGTCTTGAATACTAATATTTTTGCAGGGATTTTTATAAAATACTACTTTTAAAAAATGTAGCCTGGGTGTGGTGGTTCATGCCTGTAATCCCAGCACTTTGGGAGGCTGAGGCAGCGGGTGGATTGCTTGAGCCCAAGAGTTCGAGACCAACCTAAGCAACATGGTGAAATCTGATCTCTACAAAAAACACAAAAATTAGCTGGGTGTGGTGGTGTGCACCTGTAGTCCCAGCAATTTGGGAGGCTGGTTTGAGGCTGGGAGGCAGAAGTTGCAATGAACTGAGATCGTGTCATTGCACTCCAGCCTGGGCATCAGAGCCAGATCCTGTCTCAGACAACAACAAAAAAAATGTGTTATGCTGAAACTGAATTTGGAGCCATAGCTAACGTGAGCTGAATTATTTTCTGTAGGAATCATAAAGCTCATGTTTCTTTTTACATAGTATGCACTGAAAAGAATGATAAGGGGAAGATTCATTTGTTCATTTACTCAATAAATATTAATTGAGAGCCTCGTGTGTGCCAGATACTTTCCTAAGCTCTACTGATATTTTGTTGAACAGATGTAATTCCTGACATCTTGGAGTTTATATTCTAGTGGAGGAGACAGATAACCAAAATAAACAAGTTTACACACAGTGAGTCAGAAAGTAAGGAGTGGGCAGAAAACAAAGCAGTGAAGAGGAAAAGGAAGCACAGGTTATGATGTTAGAAAGGGCAGTGCTGTGGACTGAATGCTGGTGTCCCCCCAAATTCATATGTTGAAAACCTAATCCCCAATGTGATGATACTAAGACGTGGAGCCTTTGGGAGGTGACTAGATCCAGAGGGTAGATTCCTCGTGAATGGGCTCATAAAAGAGGCTCTGGAGAGGCAGCTAGCCCTTTCCACCGTGCGGAGACACAGCTAGAAAGCACCATCTAAGAACCAGAAAGCAATTTCTTCCCAGACACCAAGTCTGCTGGTGCCTTGATTTTGGACTTCCCAGCCTCCAGGATTGTGAGAAACAAATGTCTGTTGTTTATAAACCACCCAGTTTATGGTGTTTTGTTCTAGCAGGTTGGAGGGACTAAAACAGCATCCAGGAAAGGCCTCCTCGGCTTTTGAGTGAAGAACTGAAAGAGTGAGGGGGCTGGCCTGGGTGACTTGGGAGCAGAGCAGTCCAGGTAGGGCCTGACGCAGGAGCAGCAAGGAGGCTGGTCTGGTGTGGCTGGGGCAGTGATGGAAGGGAGAGAGAGGCAGGAGGTGGGGCTGAGGGGCCAGAGCCCAGAGCCTTGCGGGCAGGGAAGGCCAGGCTCTTCCTCTGAGTGAAATGGGAAAGAAAACTTACACTTGAAAAAAATCACTCTGGCTGCTGTGTTAAGACCGTAGGAGAACAAGGGTGATGGAGACCAGTGAGGACCCCAAACAGTAATTCAGGTGAGAGCAGGATTCTGGCAGGTGGATGGCCAGAGGTGATTGGATTCTGTACATGTTTTGGAAGTACAACTGATATTGGTGCAAAAGTAATTGCTGTTTTTGCATTGTTGAAACTTGCTGTTTGACACTGGAATACATTCTTAAATAAATGTGTTTACGTTATACATCATTTCAATGCACATTTCTTGCTTTTTTTTGCTAATGATTTATTACTTGTTATTTTATATTTATTTCAGGCTATGGAAATGATGTTAGACAAAAAGCAAATTCAAGTGATTTTCTTATTTGAGTTCAAAATGGGTCATAAAGCAGTGGAGACAACTCGCAACATCAACAACATATTTCGCCCCAGAAACTGCTAATGAATGTACAGTTCAGTGGTGGTTCAAGGACGTTTTGCAAAGGAGATGAGAGCCTTGAAGATAGGGAGTCTTGTGGCTGGCCATCAGAAGTTGACGATGACCAGTTGAGAGCAATCATCGAAGCTGATCCTCTTACAACCACACAAGAAGTTGCTGAAGAACTCAACATTGACTATTCTATGGTCTTTTGTCATTTGAAGCAAATTGGAAAGGTGAATAAGCTTGATAAGTGGGTGCTTCTTGAGCTGAGCAAAAATTTTAAAAATCATCATTTGAAGTGTCATTTTCTCTTATTCTACGCAACAACAATGAACCATTTCTGGATCCGATTGTGAGGTGTGACAAAAAGTGATTTTCTACAACAACTGACAACTGGCAATGAACAGCTCAGTGACTGGACCGAGAAGAAGCTCCAAGGCACTTTCCAAAGCCAAACTTGCACCAAAAAAAGGGTCATGGTCACTGTTTGGTGTTCTACTGCTGGTCTGATCCACTACAGCTTTCTGAATTCCTGTGAAACCATTACATGCGAGAAGTATCCTCAGCAAATCCATGAGATGCACAGAAAACTGCAGCACCTGTAGCCAGCATTGGTCAACAGAAAGGGCCCAATTCACCACAACGCCCAACGGCATGTCGCACAACCAACGCTTCAAAAGTTGAATGAATTGGGACATGAAATTTTGCCTCATCCGCCATATTCACCTGACCTCTTGCCAATCGATGATCACTTCTTCAAGCATCTCAACAACGTTTTGCAGGGAAAATGTTTCCACAATCAGCAGGATGAAGAAAATGCTTTCCAAGAGTTTGTTGAATCCTGAAGCACGGATTTTTATACTACAACAATAAACAAACTTATTTCTCATTGGCAAAAATGTGTTGATTATAATAGTTCCTATTTTGATTAATAAAAATGCGTTTGAGCCTAGTTATAATGACTTAAAATTCATGGTCCCAAACCGCAATTACTTTTGTAGAAACCAATATTTGTTGCTGGGTGGGATGTGGGGAGTGAGCGAGAGAGGAGTCGGGGATGATGGCAAAATATTTGTTCTGAGCAGTTGGAAGCTGGAGTCATCATCAGTTGAAGTGGGAAGACTGCAGGAGTGGCAGCATTAAGGGTGATCAAGAGACTGGCTTGGGTGTGTTAAATTTGGGAACATTATCAGACATTCAACTGGAGATGTTAAATCAGATCTGTGGTTTGAAGTTCAAGAGGGAAAACCGACTGGCTAAAAATTTGGGAGTCGAAATTTTCATCAATGGCTTCCTAGACTATTTATAAAGTTAAATGAAGACCCCAAGTAAAAATTTCGGAAACATCCTTCATAGCCTCTGTTAATTGCCAAAAGTCTCTCTGCTGCTTAGAATTGAAAAAGGATGGTATAGTGGGAAGAAAAAAAAGTTTTTGATATCAGACAGACTTGTTGGAATCCTTGCTCTACCACATAATAACTGGGTGACCTTGAGAGAGTTACTCAACTTCTCCGAGCTTCTTTCTTCTTTAGAAAAATGACAATTCGCTGTACAGCTCCAGGGCTGTGTGAGGCTAAAATCTGATAATGGATAAACAGTCCACTTGTACAGAGCTGGGAAGTGCTGGATGATGTTAGCCCTTTTTTCCTCTGATAGGGACTGCTTAAACGGTATTTATAGCAAAATGCTCACCAGCCATGACTGAGTTATCCCTAGGGTGTGGGGAAATTAATGCTGGGGTGAGGAGGAAGCACCCGTAGAGTGTGAAGGGACCCAGAACCCATGTCCCACTTCACACATCCCCACCAGTGTGATCCTAGGCTCCACAATGTATCTGTTAAGTTGAATTCTCGTCCATTGTGTGTAACTTGGCTAATTTAAACCTAAGGACTGTTTTGGCATTTAAATATTTGCAATCATACACAGTTTCTGGGAAATCCCAAAGGCTTTAGAGGTTTTGCCTGAAGCGGCGGGTCCTGAATATTGATGAGCAGCTTGCTTCAGAAACTGTGGTAGTGCAGAGTCCAGCTAGCATGGTTACAGGATTACAGGGAGGATCGCAGAACCAGAATATTTGATCCCGTTAACTCAATAAGGCTATCTCTTGATTAGCCACTGACAAAAATCTTGTATTAATGTAAAAACACGGCATCTTGTTTGTTTTCTATGAGCCTGAATTTTAGCAATCTTGAAATCTTGAGTCTCTTTCTAATTTGCTTGATTCCTGACTAAGGGGTCTATACAACTGAAGGGGGGCATCAGGGGGTGAAGAGTAGATCCCCAATTCTCAGAGCAGTTGCCTGTCTGTGAGGGATGCCCTCTCTTGGTAAAACCACAGGAGTCCTGCTACTCTGCCTCCTTCTTGAATTCTTTCTGGAGGCCTGAAAATACCCTGTACCTCAAACCCGGAAAAACTTCCCTCTATCCTGGTTTGAATGGGGTCTCCCAGTTGTCCTTCCCACTCAGCTCAAGTGCATCCTGCGCCCAGACCCCGCACCACCTCCTGAGGGCCTGGAGGAAAGGACAGGTTTACAATGGCTCATTTTTCTAATAATGTCTCTTGTTTGTCTCTGTGCTTAGAACTCTGTCTGGAGTGGGTTTAAAAGTCTTGCTCCTTGAAATGTGAGGCAAAGGGATCCACAGACCTGGGAGAGCAGCGGGCTCTAGTTTTCCTACAGTCTGCGCACTAGAGACTTGGAGCCAGTTTTTCTTAAATATTAAAGGAAAGGGTGACTCCACAGGGCTAAAGTTAAGCCATGGATTTAAAAAATAAATAAGCAAATTATTATTTTTTAAAACAACCTTTCTCCTCGTGATGCTCCTGAGCTGTTTACTCTTGGAAAAGCTCCTGGAACACCAGTGTTCTCAAGTCACCTCCCACATGGACGGGGAGAGCTGTATGTCCTTGTTTCTCCTTCTCTCCAGCCTGGAGGGACCTGTGAATTATTCCAGCCTGAGCCTGTGATCAAATTCCCCATGAAGTCACATGACGATTCCATTATAGGTGACCGTGAGAAGAGATCTCAAGAGGTTCAAAGGCTCTGCTTTCCTTGGGGCCCTAGCACTGCACAAAAGGAGTTGCATTCATAATTTTATAAAAAGCTTAAATCATGGTTAGTTTTTTTCTGATCATAAAAATTATGTTTACCTGAGCACATCCAGGTTTTGTGGATCCTAAACCTTATGCAGCTTGGGAATACTTTTTTTTTAATCAGCTAATTAAAAAAAAAAAAGGATAGGCCAGGCGTGGTGGCTCATGCCTGTAATCCCAGCACTTTGGGAAGCCGGGGTGGGCAGATCACGAGGTCAGGAGTTCAAGACCAGCCTGGCTAACATGGTGAAAACCCATCTCTACTAAAAATACAAAAATTAGCTGGGTGTGGTGGCATGTACCTGTAGTTCCAGCTACTCGGGAGGCTGAGGCAGGAGAATTGCTTGAACCCAGGAGGTGGAGGTTGTAGTGAGCCAAGACCATACCATTGCACTCCAGCCTGGGCAACAGAGTGAGACTCCATCTCCAAAAAAGAAAAAGAAAAAAAGGATAAAAATAATGAATCCAAAATTAGCTATGACTTGATTATTTATTTTGATATGTCCCATACAAAGGAGGGTCCCGAAGTGTAAGCTTCATTAGCTTTACATTAAATCTGCCCCTTTTTTTTTTGTTTTTTTTGAGACGGAGTCTCGCTCTGTCGCCCAGGCTGGAGTGCGGTGGCCAGATCTCAGCTCACTGCAAGCTCCGCCTCCCGGGTTTACGCCATTCTCCTGCCTCAGCCTCCCGAGTAGCTGGGACTACAGGCGCCTGCCACCTCGCCCGGCTAGTTTTTTTTTTTTTAGTAGAGACGGGGTTTCACCGTGTTAGCCAGGATGGTCTCGATCTCCTGACCTCGTGATCCACCCGTCTCGGCCTCCCACAGTGCTGGGATTACAGGCTTGAGCCACCGCACCTGGCCTAAATCTGCCCCTTAACACAACTTTCCCAGACAGGGAATTAACTTTTTTGAAGAAAAAAACCAAACAAACCAAAAACACTTTTATTGAGGTATAACTTACATAGCATACAATTCACCTATTTAATGTGTATGATCCACTGGTTTTTAGTATATTTACAGAGTTGTGCAACTGTCACCCCAATTTATTGTATAATATTTTCAAAACCCCAAAAAGACATCCTGTGCCCATTAGCAGCAATCATCACTTCCCCAACCTACCTAGCCCTGGGAAACTATGAATCTACTTTCTCTATATATGGATTTGCCAGTTTTGGGCATTTGAGAGAAATGGAATCACACCATAGAT
>NW_012111031.1:7470181-7516777 GCF_000951035.1 Colobus angolensis palliatus
GAGAGAGAGAGAGAGAGAGAGAGAGAAAGAAGGAGGGGGAGGAGAAGAAAGAGAAGGAGGGGGGCAGGAGAAGGCGGGGAGGAGGGGAAAGGGAGGGAAGGATGGAAGGAGAATGTACAAGCAAGGAGTCACAGTCTTTCATAACCCACTCTTGGAAGTGACATCCTATCTACTCCAGTGTAGCCAGTACAAGGAAGTCACCAGGTCCAGCCCGCCCGTCAAGGGGAGGGAATTCTATCAGGGCATGAACAGCAGAACCCACTTCAGAAGCAGTCTACCACAAGGACCTGCATCCGCTTCATGCACACACAGTGTAGGTCCTCAAGGAGTGGACCTACTGATGGACTGGACCTCCACCTACAGTGGAGTAAACAGGCATCTTGAGGGCAGGGACTTGTATCACTGTGTGCCTGGGAGCTTGTGGAGTAATCTACATTTTCAAAGGATTTAAACTGGAGAAAAAGAATAATTCTGGCCAGCGGGCCCTGGAAATGAGACCTGGGAATGTGAAATCTTCACAGTTTATGCACTTGGCCGATACTGTATTCAGTTCCTATTGCTGCTGTGACAAATTAACACAAATTTAATGGCTTAAAACAGCACAATGTTATTCTCTTCCAGTTCTGGAGGCCAGAAATCCTGAGTCACTTTCAGTTGGCTAAAGTTATTGGAAAGGCTGGTTCCTTCTGAAGTTCTAGAGAAAAATCCATTTCCTTACCTTTTCCAGGTTCTGGGAGGCCACATCCTCCATCTTCCAAGCACATCACTCCAACCTCTGCATCTACTGTCACATCACCTTCTGACCCTGATGCCTCCTTCATCTTTCTTTTAAGGACCCCTGTGTTTACACTGGGTCAACTTGGATAATCCAGTATAATTTCCTATCTCAAGATCCCTCATTTAGGCTGGGTGCAGTGCCTCACACCTGTAATCCCGGCACTTTGGGAGGCCAACGCAGGCAGATCACCTGAGGTCAGGAGTTCGAGACCAGCCTGGCAAACATGGCGAAACCCCATCTCTACTAAAAATACAAAAGTCAGCCAGGTGTGGTGATGGCACCTGTAGTCCCAGCTACTCAGGAGGCTGACACAGGAGAATCTCTTGAACCCGGGAGATGGAGGTTGCAGTGAGCCGAGATTGTGCCACTGCACTTCAGCCTGGGTGACAGAGCAAGACTCCATCTCAAAAAAAATCTTCATTTAGTAGCATCTGCAAAGTCTTTTGGCCATGTAAGGTAACATCACAAGCTTTGGGGATCAGGATGTGGATATCTTTTGCAGGCTTTCAGCCCACCGTGATTGTATAAATGTTCACAGCAACTTAATGAATCTTATTGTCATTCTCCAATGCTATGATTGTTACGTTCTCCTCCAGGACCCCCTCCTTCCCAAACTGCAATGCCATGATTGCTAACATTCTCCTCCAAAAACCCCAAGCACAGTCAGATTGTGGGATTGGACTATTCACTACTTAATGAATAGTCCAATCCTACAATATGACTATGCTGTTGCTTGCCTGATTGCTCCCAGATCTGTCCTGCCTTTTCCCCACAAATTAATTTCCAATCCAAGGCTCTCTTGCCAACCAGCTCGCAGCTGTGTCTGGCCAGCGTGCTGGTGAGAGATTGGAGGGTAGTGGAAGAAGCCAGGGTACACCCTCTGCCCCAAGTCAGGCAGTGTCTCTTAGTGGCTGTGCTCTTCTTTAGGGTTCCAAACTCTTGCCAGACAGACTCCCTCCATAGACCCAGATCTTACTGGGCAACATCCACCGAAAATCCAGCTCCTCCAGGGGTGCCCCAGCTCTTAAGGCTCTGGCCCTATGGGTGGTAGCAGCTCCCTGTTTGTGATAAGCCAAAGGTGGCTTCACCATCCCCTTATTAACTTTTCAGCCTTCTCAACACCTTTGTAACTAATTCCTCTTATGAAATTATTTCAATTGGTCTTGAGCTGTATAGGCTCTGACTGAACCCCAACTATATACTGGCTTTCAGGGATTTTTATAACGTTACACCAAACTATTTGTTAACTTTATCTCCTAGATTCCTTTATTCTAGCTAACCCAAACCATATTATTATTATTATTATTTTTAAACATAGTTTTCTGCTTCAGGAAAGGTATGCTCAAGCCACTCCGTCCATGTGAAATGCCCCTCCTCCATTCTTGGCTTTGCTTGTCAAAATATTTTGGGTTTTTGGAGGATCACTTCAAAATCATCCTCTTGCTACAATGCCCTCTTGATTACCATGTCTGGAATTATTTCCTTTTGCAGACGCAGTGCTGTATAGTAACGAGCTGTTGGAATGTATGCAAAGCCTCATCACACAACTGCCTTGCGTTGGGGACATTTGTTTAGGTCATAAGCTCCCACAGTTTGAGTCTGTGCAGTGTACTCCATGGGTGCTCAATACATAGACCATTTAATCAAATAAATGTTGGAATTCCAATCACGGGCATGACTCTTACTATCATTCTCTGTTAGATAAAAGAAGGTAATCAGTTTTCATTTTATCCTTACTAATTATGTTTACTCGAGGCTAGAAAAACGAATCTAATGTTTTAAAATTACAAAACTGCTCTCCATTCTTTCCATTCTAGTTAATTGAAAATCAATTTCCCAACCAAAAAATTCATACCTGTGTCTCACAGTACATAAATAGCTTAAAAACTCAATCAAATGTAAGATATTTCTGTCATTATTGTCACTAGTGGAGGGGTTAGCATCAACTATTTTCTTTGTCCATCAGCAGTCACTCCAGTAAATTTGCAGGCTGACAAAGTCATGTGCTCATCACCTTGTGTGATAAGCTGCGGAGTTGACCTAACAAGCATGTGTTTGATGAATTTTTTCCATTTATGTGAGTGGGGGAAATGACTCATAGCAAAGAAACCTGACCTCATCACAGACGTAAGACAGTCTGGATTGACTAGGCTATTAAGCCAGCCCAGGATAGTGCAGACAGGGAACACAATGACCTAGGTGAGTATCTTACCTATCAAGTGTCCAAGAGCAGGTCAAGCATGGGGTCCATTCTTCTCTTCATGCTTGGCTGCTCAGGCTCAATTTTAGGTATCCCCCAGTGACAATGACCCACACGGATCAAGAGGCAAACAGACTCAGGCTTATCCCCTTTCCTCCCTAGCCAGCATCACTGGCCAGAGTCCCAAAGGCCTGGTCTATGCTGTCAACATGGCCTAACAGCAGGGTTACCAGCTGCAAGGGGCTTCCTGGAGACATTTGAAAATCTGTGGTGCAGTTCCCAACAGCCTTATTCAAACAGAAGGCAGAAACTCTGACCTGGAAAAGAGGTGCAGCCTCTAAGAACAGGCTGTCTACAACCTTCCTGAAGACCAGCACTTTTGGAGGAGTGGCTGGTTGGTAGCCTGCCCAAACCTGCCCTCTTGAGAAATATGACTTCCCAAGATGCAGAGCGTTTGAATTGATAGGAGGGCCTGCATTCATTAATGCTTTTGCTTGTGGGTCTGTTTTTGAGTAACAGCCTCTCTAGGTCAGGAATTCATCTTTATGGTTGCTAGCGATTGTTTGGGAGCATGATATGGAGTGAGAAGGAGGGTCTGGGGACTGCAGCTTGCGCTTGACTTCCCTCTTTAAATGGCAGCATCTATGACCATTTCCTCTTCTCTCTTCATGTGGCCACAGGATGGCAATGTTTAGGGATGTTACTGTTACCTCCCAGGGCTGTTTAGATCCTAGATTAGAGCTCAGCAATGCACACGAGCAACTGGAGATTTGTGTAGAACCAAGAACTTTTAAATCGGGAACAAGACGAGGAAAGGAAGGGTCATTTATTATGAGATTTTTTAGAAATCCAATTAAAAGTATTGCAAAGTGTACGCCGAAGGGTACTTAAGTAAATGCAGAACCTGGCTGAATCCTGCTTGAAGCCACACTGCTGGGGGTACCTACTGTCCCTGATGATGCATCTTATGCCGAATTCTGACCATTACAAGTGATTTTTCTCCCCCTGCTGGGAAGCACTTCCACAGTTTTGTCACATAATTAGTTTAGCACGTACCATGCTATAATACCTCAATCTGAATCAGTAGGTTTCCCTAGGTTGGAAGTTCCCTGGGACAAGGACCCATGCTTTCTTTATCTGTTTCCTCAATCCTGAAGATGGATTATAAACAACCTGGGCTCACTGCATGTTAAATAAGTAATTCATGGGCTGAAATAGTATCAGAGTTTAGGGACAAAAATTCCTGTAGACTAATTTGTCAAAGAATGAGCCAGAAAGGTAATATTTGGCCTGAATTTTTGAAGAGGACTCAAAGGAGAGGGGGCTGGTTAGGAGTGGCTCAGATAGCCCCCTCTCCACTCACCTCACTCAGCCCGGAGCATGGGGAAGAGGACATTCTGAGTTTGGAGGAGCTGAGGCAAAGGGGTGTGGAAATCAGAAAGCCGTGTTCAGGGCTGCTTGTAACATGGAGGAAAAAATATGGGATTATGGTAAATACAACTGGAAGAGCAGATCCAGGCATTTAATTTGAGGAGTTTTTAAATGATGTTAATGAGGTCTTTTTGCTTGATTTTTTCCATTTTTCCTTCCAGTGATTGCCCAGATTTGCGATTGACACAATGAGGAAGCAGCTGTTTGCTTAAATAACCCAGGAAACTGCTAGAGAGGAATGGGAAATGGTGATCCACAGACCTCAAGCTCTGAAGAGGCAGGAACAGGCACCCTGACCTGCTCTGACTCACAAGGCTCCAGGCGATGGCCCCAGGGGAGGGTCCTGGGTAGTGGCCCCAGGAGGTGGCATTGGATGGTGGCTACGGGTAGTGGCCTCAAGTGATAGATCTCAGATGGTGACCCTCAGGGGGTGGCACTGGATGGTGACCCTGGGTGGCTGCCCTTGATTCTCTGTCCCTGTGACTCAAACAGAGGCTATTTTCAGGTCCACTACCCCCTCCTCACATCATGATCTCAGGGGGCCCAGAGGAGGCTGCACAGTTTTGTGATTTCAGAACATGGCAGGCAGAGGAACTGGAGCTTTCCTGCCAGCAGGAGTTGGATAGATCAGACAGGGCCCCTGGAGAGGTTGCTGATGAGTATGGATGAGTCAAAAAGTCAATGGCACCCTGGGAAGATGTTGGGCATGGCTCGTACCTCTCACACACAAATTTAAAAAATTGGTTTGCAGCATAGACATCCCTTAGTGTAGTGCAAGTTCAGCAAAATGCAGGGGAGCTAGATGCCTGTTTTATTCCAGCTAATCAGATTATAGGAACTGATTAAGTAGGCTTTGTTAATCACATTCACTTATAAGCAGTGGAGAGCTTTATTAATAAGTCATTATGCTGGCAACTTTAAATACCTGGCATTCAAAAGCAATTCCAAATGCTTTTGTACTGCAAACTTCTGGACTCTAAGAAAATAGCTAACACCTGGTGTGTTGCATTCCTGCAATGCTCAAAGACATTATAGAAATAAAAAAAGGAACGTGTCCCAAGCTTTCATAAAGTAAGCTATTGCTCTGCTCTGAAAGCTGTTCTCTGATTTTGTTCACGGTTTCCCTCAACCTTCCTTCAGAAGAGTTGCAGCCCTAATGGGCTGTTGGTGAAGAAATGCATCATCAAGAAACGGGGCTTCTCTGGGCAGTAGATGGATATAGATGGTCTGTTCTTCCCATTTTAAAGACAGAAAAGCTGGGGTACATCATAATTTGTTTGCTTAATATGCCCCCTCACATAGAGAGGAAAGAAATTAAGGAAATGGAGAGACTAGGAACTGGAATCCAGACACCTCAACTCCCAGACTTCCCCATGACTTCTCCAACATAATTAACTCAGTGGCTGTCCACTGTCAATGGTGGCAGTTGGCTTTGGGTGCGGTGATTGGGCACACAGTCTGTAAAGTTGAAAGGGTTTGGAGTCCTGGGCTTTCCCTGTGTTAAATTTGGCCAAGCTAACTACTCTGTGCCTCAGTTTCCTCATCTAAACCTCTTTGTATTTTAGGATCAAATGAGTTATCACATGTAAAGTGTTTGGAACAGACCCTCCCACACGTGAGGAGCTCACTAAATGGCAGCTATGGTGATATCTGTGGTTCCTGTTACAGCCGTGGTAAAGCAGAGCGGCAGTGGGACGCCTTTACTGACAGTGCCTGCCTTCAGTAACTTCAGGATGTGGTGGTGGATGAAGAACACAGACACATAAAATAATACTTAGGAGATCACATGCAGATTAGGGCTCACAGGGTGGAAGCCAGGTGTCGTTAAGAGGCCAGGTAGGCAGCTCAAGCCGGGAAGTGAGGGGTGTAACAAGAAGTAGGGAGTCTGAGGCCTCGAGACATGCGGGTCTGTCTGCAGGCATTCCAATGCCTCCAGACGTACAGGTCTATCTGCAGGCATTCCAATGCATTGTGAAACTTTCTGTGGGCTGTACCGATCACATCTGAGGGCTGAGTCATGCTCAGAAGCTGCTGCAATTACTGAGATTTGAAGTGAAAAGGAAAATAGGATGGGTTAAAAAAAAAAAAAATGAGACAATAACAGGAAGCCAGACTATGGCCAAAATGAAAGGTGAAGAACTCTTGCCCTTTGGACCTGTGGTGCAATACCCAGGCCCCAGGGGGGACACAGGTGTGGAGCCGGAGACTGGGGGTCTCGTTGCCAGATTAGCCGCCCTCACCCAGGAGCACCCCTTCTTCTATTTCCCCTTCCTCCCTCCCTTCTTTTATGTCTCTTTATCTTTTCCCTCACAATTTTCTTCTCCTTTTTTTGTCACCCTAGGCCTGGTGTGGTACCCAGTGATACCTAGGGCCCGTGCAAAGATTCATCGGTGACTCTAAGCATTGGCTCAGTGATCTTATACCAGGCCACGCCTTCCACATCCTCCACAATACTCATATCTGAAAGCGTTAATTCTGGAAAGAGTTGTTAGCAGAGCAAGGAGAAGGAGTAGCAACATACAAAACCTCAAGGAGGCCGGGCGCGGTGGCTCATGCCTGTAATCCCAGCACTTTGGGAGGCCGAGGCGGGTGGATCGCAAGGTCAGGAGTCTGAGACCACCCTGACCAACATGGTGAAACACTGTCTCTACTAAAAATACAGAAATTAGCCAGGCGTGATGGTGCACGCCTGTAATCCCAGCTACTCAGGAGGCTGAGGCAGGAGAATTGCTTGAATCTGGGAGGCGGGGGTTGCAGTGAGCCGAGTTTGCGCCACTGCACTCCAGCCTGAGTGACAGAGCAAGACTCTGTCTCAAAAAGAAAAAAAAATAAAAAAACCTCAAAGAATAATTGAAGAAAGATGGATAAAACCAGAGTGCCAACAAAGCTTAATGTCTGGCTCATCCAAGCATGGACCAGAAACTAATCATTCAGAAATAAAAACTCATTTTCTATGTTATAAGTAATACACAAAAGAAACCATCACTTGTCCTTAGCTATTAATGCACTATATCTGGCAAAGATAACATTAAGCTTCTTTCTTTCCTTTAGCTAATCTGCTAAATGTCTCTGACTAACCCCCAAGACATTATTTGGATGAAGTTACATTATCCATAAGCATCACTAAGAACCACACCCTGACCATCTGTCAGCAATGTGGATCTTGACTAATTGGAAACCAAGAAGTTAAAGGAAACAAATGAGCCTCCCAACAGAGGAGAGAAGGCAAACAGTCCTGCAAGAAGAAGAAGAACTACGGGGCACACGGCTCCAAGTGTTAGTGGGAGTGAGGCAGGGGAGAAGGTGGGGACAGTACAGATAGATGGCTGGTCACTCTCAAGTGTAATATTAGCAATATGGCCTGTGAGTGCCACATGATCAATATGGCCAAGTGACGTAAGTTTAGTATCAGAAAGACAAGAGTGTATATCTTGACCCTGTCGCTGATGATCGCTATAATCATGAATATGTTACTTTGCCTTCTTGGGCCTTTTACTTCATTTGAAGAATGAGAGTGATAACATCGCCAGGGGCATTGGTACAGAAATTCACCTACATTCAAAGGTACACCTGTCAAATGCACACCTATCAAGTTTTGGTAAAGAAATTCACCTGCATTCAAATATAGGTCTACATGAGTTGGGGCAGATAAAATCACCAATCATTATAAAGCTTCCTCCCAATCTGATTTTCTACTGTTGTGAGGATCTTGCTCCCTCTTTCTCTGGGTTCAGTTGCATTCCACTTGCATGCTTTAGGAGAAAGAGCTAAGCTTGGGACATTTTCCTTGTACTCTCACCCTCCCCTCAGCATGTAGCCCTTTGAACTTTTGTGGTAGTAGTTTTACTGTTTGGTTTCTCTTCCTTAAAAGTATTCTCCACTTTCAGGAGTTCATGCAGGAGTTTCTTCCTTTGAAACCCCAATTAAATGACACTTTTTTTTTTTTACAGGATATAATTCCAATAGGAATAAAAAGATAACAGCAACAAATTTTGGAAACTAGTAAGCAGATGGATGAGTGTTGATCAATTTGGCTGACCTGAGGAGGCAGAATCCTAGCCAATAGTCGGAAAAAAAAAACACCCAGCAATTTTACAAAGATACCCAAAGGCTCAGGAATCCATGACACAAGTATCTACGGAAATGGGTTTAAAGGTGAGACTAGAAATACGACTCTTGACGAAAAGTCTAGTCAACAGGCAGTTAGATCTCTAGATAGCTTTGCCTGCTCTGTGTAGACCAGGGGCTGCTCCTCACCACTCCCAGCAGGAGATAAGTGTTATTTTCTGGACTGAGTACTAAGAGGAGGGGAGTCTCTGTCGTGGGGAACACTAGGCACAGTTAACAATAAGGATACCATAAAAACGGGGGCATTGACCCCCAGGCTTCTTCCCATAATATTGACAGCCGGGCCTCTACCCTCCAGGCAAGAGACCAGATGGTTCTTCTCTGGGGAATTTGCCCAATTCAAGAGGAAAGACCTAAAGATACTAATGTCAGAGGTTCCCTAAGGGAATGGCCCAACCTGGTCACTTTACACTGAAGCTCACATTCAGTAAGCCCCATCCGTGTGTTGACAGCTTCCAATCAGAATTTTAAGGCTTTGCTCTTAAATATCAGCAGAGAATCAGGGGTCACTAGGCGTTTGAGGTGAGCCTCTAAAAATAAAGATGGAAACCAAAACAAATAGCAAAAAACAAATTGGAGAAACAGAAACCATTTAAGAAAAAATACTTAAAAATATAATTAAATTCTCAGAGAAAGCATCCATGAAACACGAACAAGATGCTGTTATGCTATAAAAAATATCAAGGGGATAAAAGAGGGCTTTTAGAAATTAAAAGCACTGCAGCTGAAATGGAAAACCAACAAGAGGTTTTGCAAGATAAAGTTATCTTATCTCAAAGTGGAACAAAAATAAAAACAGAAGTGAGGGAAAAGAGAAAAGATAAGACTGCAAAAACAGAAGGAATGAAAATAATCACTCAATCAGAAGATTCACAGAATGAAACATCCAGAACAACCAGGGAAAATAACACCACATTAAGGTACCGCATCATGAGCTTTCCGACCACTTAAAACCAAAAGAAGAGCCTATGGGCTTCCAGAGAGGAAAACCAAGCTACTTACAAAGGACTGGAAATCTGAAGGGCTTTGTGTTTCTCAACAGTTCTGAAATCTACACAGTAATGGATCAATGCCACCTAAAATTATGAGGCTATTGAAGTTATTTTTAGATTAGTATTCTATTTTCAATCAAATATTAATCAAGTGAGAGGGTGGCACAAAAACATTTTCTTGATCTTAAAATGTTTTAATTCCCAAGCACTTTTTCTTGAAAATCTCTTGGGAGAATTAATCAAGAAAAAGGAAGACATGAGTTTTAGAAAACAGGAGGTCTCACATGAAAGACCCCCTCAGGACGAGGGTGAGGCAGCTGTATACCTGGCACAGTCTGATCTGTGTATCAGATCAGGTTGGAGCCATCAGCATTTCTAGGAGAGATGACTTCTAGGCAAAAATCGCAGAATAGTTAATGCATCAGAATGTCTTGATTTAGTCAGCTGAATGTCTTTAAGTAATTCTTGACTAGGTGGAAAGGTTGAAGTTGACTCAATGGCAAATACGTATTTGCCATTACAAAGCGAAACCAACAAAGAAAACTATCGTTATTAACTCCAGGAAAAACAGAATTGTACAGAAAAGTAATCAGATAATATTATTATAATAATGTAATCACTGGTTATTGATCTAACCAAGATTATACGACATACATATACACATGCACACGCAGATAGATTGATAGATAACTACGTTGAGAGGATGTATGTGTGTGTTGATGGTGGTGGAAATAGAGTTAAATTCTCATCTTCCACAGTGGAAAGTCGCAGTGTAATGATTTCATCTAAGAAATATTAAGAAGTGGCAGGGTGCACAGTGGCTCACACCTGTAATCCCAGCATTTGGGGAGGCTAAAGAGGGAGGATCACTTGAGCCCAGGAGTTCAAGACTAGCCTGGGCAAGCTGGTGAGACCCTGTCTCTACAAAAAAAATAAATAAACAAATAAAAGAAATTAGCCAGGCATGGGGACGCATGCCTGTAGTCCCAGCTATTTGGGAGGCTGAGTGGGAGGATCACTTGAGCCTGGTAGGTTGAGGCTGCAGTGAGCCGAGATGGCGCCACTGCCTTCCAGCCTGGGCAACAGAGGGAGACTGTCTCAAAAAAAAAAAAAAATTAAAAAGTACTCTCAATTGATTTAATAAAAAGCCAGAAAAGTATTGGGTGAAAACAAGTATATAAAAAAACTATTTAGGATTATGGAGGCAAATGTCAAGATAATGGCTAAAAAGATGTGAAAAATGGTTGCCTCTGATAAGGAGAAAATGAGAGCGACTGGGTGGGACCACTGTAATTTTTCATGATAAACCTTGTAAAGCTATCTCACTCTTTAAATGTATGCAGCCATAACACAGTTAGAAAATAAAATACATGTGACTTATACCACCAACCATTTTATCTTTGACATACTAATCTACAAATATTGGAAATTTATTTATTATCACTGCAAGCAATACATTGTTTTTGCACAGTGTGCCCGTGTCTTTTCTAGCCGTATTACTTTCCTCAATGACACTTGTTTTTGGAAGTGTTAAGAAATTTAACTTGAAATTGTGCTATAGTAACTTCTCTTGAATCTCTCTGTTGACAGCCGCTCATTTTCTCTATTTGGCGTTTCAGGAAATAGCTCATCTCTGGTCTGACCTTAAAACTTTCCTTAATGAACAACTGCAATCTTTAACATGTTTCTGGGTCTACTGGAGGCATTTTTATTCCTTTTGTTTTGGCATCTATATTCATGTTATTGTTTGGTAGTGAAATGACTCCTAAGTAAGTAGAATCAAAGGATGAACTTGAAGACTGCTGATTAAAAACATGTGCATGTATTAATAACAGAAAGTAAATGTCTAGGAGGTTATCCGAAGAGTAATCAGAGATGAAGTTAAAGATTTTCTTTCAAAGATGTCCATCAAAGCCTTACTTATGACTTAATAAATAAAGGATTATAATACATCCAAATGACAGAACTGTATGTAGCTGCTAGGCAACATATTAAAGAAAATATCAATTGGTATGGAAGATATTTATAACATATTGCTAAGTAAAATACATAGATCAGTAGACCAAAAGGTTTTATGTATAAACATGTAATTTTTGTAAAAAAAAAAAATCTATTTAAATATAAAAGAGACATATATTAGAATGCCTAAAGTAGTCTTGGCAAGATCTTAAGTAACCTTGAATCTGTTGTGTTTTTGTTTTCCAAGCTTTCCCCATGAAGCATAAATGGATTTTGTAATTAGGAGAAAAGTGCTATTTTAAAAACAAAAGCACACAGAAAAATACACCCTGACTTATTTTTCTTGTCACTGAGAAGACTTGGCTTTGCTGGAATTAGGATTATTGGAGGAAAAAAGAGTAGAAATCCTTTCAGTCGATGTTATCTGGCTTTGGTTCTGGGTTTGGAAGGCTTAGCATACTTTGGGCCAGTTCTGTTATTTGTTCCGGCCCTGTGAGTAGACATGTTTCTTATCATCCTCTGGATTCTTCAGATTACTGCCATTTTAAAGTAGTTTATAACAGCATAGCTACTCAAACCATTCAAAGGTATCAGGTTTAATAGATTTGCTATTTGACTTAAATCAAAGGCTCTATAATTGGTGAGCAAGGTCACCTGCCAGTTCCTGGGCAATTAGAAGATCAGGCTTCCTATATGATTTTTCCACTACCTGCTTAGACAAGAGGCTTTTTGTTACCATACAAGTCTTTCATGCTACACTTGCAGCAGCAGTGACAAGGAATACTGAAATTTAGTAAAATGCTCATACCAGGCCACAGAGGGGAGGGTGTGGAAATGGTGTCTGTAACAGCAGTTGGCATGATGCCAGGGAAAGACAGCTTGAGGTGACAGCTAGCACTTGCAGAACTGCTTTGGTGATGCCCATGGTCCGGACTAGCTAGAGAATGTGCCAGGGTGTGGCAGGGAGGCAGGAGGCCTGGAAGCTTCCCCACATCATTTACTGCAGTCCTGCATGTGAAAGAGATAACTACGATGGGGAAGACGGCAGTTGAATTCTAGGGCTAAGACATCTGAGCCCTTAAAACAAAATTTTCCTTGAAACATGGGGCTATGTTTGCCCATGCTGTGCTAAGCTTCCCTACAGATGTATATGGAGTGTCTTTAAACCAGTGGAGAACAGGCTGGGTGTGGTGGCTCACACCTATAATCCCAGCACTTTGGAAGGCCAAGGCCAGTGGATCACCTGAGGTCAGGAGTTCGAGACCAGCCTGGTCACCATGGTGAGACCCCATCTCTACTAAAAATACAAAAACTAGCCGGGTGTGGTGGTGTGCATCTGTAGTCCCAGCTACTCAGGAGGCTGAGGTGGGAGGATGGCTTGAGCCCAGGAGACAGAGGTTGCAGTGAGCTGAGGTCACGCCTGCACTCCAGCCTGGGTGACAGAGCTAGAACTTGTATCAAAACAAAACAAAACAAAACAAAAACAGTTGAGAACAGGTTCCATCTCATGGGACAGTGGCATATCTGAAAGTTCAACACATTCCCTGAGCAACTTTACCTCACAATCTCATTGGAAAGGCTGCATCTGTGGGGCCCTGGAAGAGACTCAGCAGCAGACAGGGTCTCCAGAGCACACGGCACGAGGAAGAATGCATGAAGGTCCACCGGCAGTCGAATCAGCCGAAGCACAAGACAAACACAAGTAAATGCCTCCATTGTGTAGCTTGCACGAGAGCAAGTGCTTTCCCAGAGTGGAAATGAGGGAGAAATCTTAAGACTGGTGAACCACTCACAGGAGAATGAAAAATAAACACTGAGTCCTTGAGAAATTTCTGAATATCCACGAGGAAGTATTCCTGGCTGGATCCACCTGACTGCTTTAGCGTTCCCTATTAGTGTCTCTTTAGCACTTGCAGGTCTCTGTTCCTTACTTTTTACACTCTATATAAAACATGATCTACATTTTCTTCTTTTTTTTTTTTTATTTTCACCCAGGCTGGAGGGCAGTGGCATGATCTTGGCTGACTGTGGCCTCAACCTCCGGGCTCAAGTGATCCTCCCACCTCAGCCTCCTGAGTAGCTGGGACCTACAGGTGCGTGTCACCACACCTGGCTATTTTATTTGTTTGTTTATTTATTTATTTATTTATTTATTGTAGAGATGGGGTCTCACTGTGTTGCTCAGGCTGGTCTCAAACTCCTGAGCTCAAGCAATTCTCCTGCTTTTGCCTCCCAAAGTGCTGGGATTACAGGGGTGAGCTAGCATACCTGGCCTGATCTACATTTTCTGGGAATGTTTTATCCTCTGCTATCTCGATCCCAGGTCCTTGATCTTGTGCCCAAAGTCATGGATGGACATCATGAGATTCAAGAATTCCAGAAATTTAGTGTCACATTATGTAGGCATGTAAGTGACTCTCAGAGGAGCCCCTGACTCAAAAAATGTTGGAGAGCCACTAGTCTGTCTGGGTTCTATGCTTGGTCAAAATAAAAATCTCATCTTTAATTTGCTTTGTACTAAGATTTAACATCCATTTGCTGAGAACTTACCAGGTACCATGCCTGGTGCTTTAATATATATTCTTTCATTTAATCTCCATCCAACCTAGACAGAGTTCATAATGTCACCTCCATTTTACTTCAGAGGCACCATATTCACAATGGTGAAGTGACTTACCCAGGATGTCACCACTAATAAATGTCAGAGCTGTGTTGAGACTGGGCCTCTCTCTGCACTGGATGCAAGGCCTGGTCTTCCCCAGAACTTGGTACAAAGGGCAGGCATGGCCCAGGACGGTTGACATAGTCAGTGATAAAATTCCACTGAACGACTGGCAGCATGTGAAGGGGGTCATTGAAATATGGGCTATGGAAATCCATGAAAGGAGTCAATCTCTGTGGACTTCATGAAAACCTCTATCCCTGAAAGGCCAATCCTGCTCCCTCTCATATTCAAAAGATCCCTAATTGAACTGCAACTTTAAAAGACAGCTTATCATGTTATTCAGCCTTAAAAAAGGAAGGAAATTCTGACACATGCTACAACATGGATGAACCTTGAGGACATTGTACTAAGTGAAATAACCTGGTCACCAAAGGATAAATACCATATGATTCCACCTATCTGAGATACTTGGAGTAATCAGACTCATAGAGACAGAAAGAAGAATGGTGGTTGCCAGGATCTGGGTGCAGAGGGAGCTGGAGAGATTATTGTTTAATGGGTGCAGAGTTTCAGTTTTGCAAAATGAAGAGTCCTGGATATTGGTTGCACAACAACGTGTGTATACTAAATACTATTAAACTGTACTCATGAAAATAGTTAAGATGGTAAGTTTTATATGTATTTTACCACAAATAAAAATGATTATTTAAAAAGACAGCTCATATGTTCACTTGCAGTAAAGTTCTATAGACCCATTGCTCTGTCCTTGTTGATCATTCTGCCCCCACCAAGTAGAAGAGTGGAAGCCCAGACTGCCTGAGCAGAATAGGTGTGACTGTGAGGCACTCCCAGACAGAGTGGCACTGATTCATACACAAGGGCCTGGGTGTATGCTAACAGGCTTGAGGCTCTGCCCCAGAATTAGCTTCCCAGTTGTCCTTTTCTTCAAGCCTGCAGTCTGTCTGAGGAGAATGAGCATAATAAAGACATAATTCTTCATAATAAATTTCTCCATTAAATTTGGTTAACTGCCCCTCCCCGACCCTGCATTTCCTTCTCCTTAACAACGTACAAAGCCGTACAAAGCCGTAGCAGTGGCTTCCCTGCAGCCAATGTGTGGGATGCTCAGGCTCTAAAGAACATCTGCCAAGAAGACTGCCAGGTCCTAGCCCTTCCAACTCCAATAACGCTGGCTCCTGGAACCTAGGAATCTCTTCAGAAGTCATCCTACCCACTGGCAGGCCAGGGCCCCTGGGAAATCTCCATCCAGAGAGGAGCAAGGTCATGAAAATTAATTGCTGATTCTCCGAATTTAAAGCCCGAGGTTACAAGAGCCCCGAGTGCAGGGCCACTCTGAATGAATTCACAGCTGCACTCAGGCAGCCTGGGAGCTTGGACACATCGCAGTGGTGAACTGGTGCTACTCCAACCCAAACAGATTTGTAACAGTGGCCCAGGCATCCAGGACTGCCAGAGCAGCATTTGTGTCCGACAAATGAGGCCTCACTCGGGACAAAGGGGGCTCTTAGTACTCATTCTGCTTTGGCTGCTTCATACCCAGCAAGAGCCAGGGTACTTCTTTTGTCAGGCCAGGGAAAACAAAAACGATTCATTTTATCATGCACCATCACCACGTTCTTTGTGGTCAACCAATGCAGGGAGGCCTTGCGGCCAGCGATCCTTATAACCACTGCTTACTGAGGGCCTACTAAGGCCCAGGGACTATTCTAGGTACTGGGCACGTGTTGCCTGATTTAATCCTCCCAACAAAGCTATGCTGTAGGGATTATCCCCCTGTAGTCATGTGGAAATTGAGACGCAAAGAGGTGAAGGTCACACAGCTAGTGAACAGTGGCAGAACTAGAATTGCTACCCAGGCCCAATTCACTCTCAGTTTACTGCTTTTCCCAATGTATACCTGCTACAGATGGCAGACAGGCCAAAGGTAGACCTGTCCTCTCACCCTCCATCTCCAGGGAGGCCTAGAATGCCCCTGACTTTCAGCAAATACTTATGTCAAACGCAACAGAAACGAAAAGATATGCAGGGATTGGGATTCAAATATATTTTCTTCTAAAAGCCCCAGAAAATGCTCCTGTAAAAAAAGAATGTTGAAAAAAAATCAAGACAAAAAGAAATGCAGAGCCCTGGCCATGGTGGCACTTGCCTATAGTCCCAGCTACTCAGAAGGTTGAGGTAGCGGGATTGCTCGAGCCCAGGAGTTTGAGACCGTAGTGAGTTACGACTGTGCCACTGCATCCCAGCGTGGGCTACAGAGTGAGACCCTGTCTCTACAAAATAGATTCATAAATAAAAATTAGCCAGGCATGGTAGCATATCCATAGTCACAGACACTTGGGAGACTCAAATGGGAGGATCACCCGAGCCCAGGAGTTTGAGTCTGCAGTGAGCTATGATGGCACCACTGCACTTCAGCCCAGACAACAGAGCAAGATTTTGTCTAAAAAATAATAATAAAATGAAAAAAAAAAAAAGAAATCGACATCAACTTCTCTATCAGTAAAACTATCGGTCGCTTGTCTCTCTCTTATGAGGATCAGAAGTTCCAGCTAACACATGTTCCTACCTGGTTATATTGCTGATCATTTTCAGTTCCTGACCTTGGACTTCATGTGTGCTAATGTCCAATCACCTTTCACTGTCCAGATGCCCTCAATCAGCATGTGCGGCCTTAGCTAGAGAAGGACCCCCAAGTAGCTGACCTCTCTCCTTTATCATTTCACTATAGGTCCAGAAAATGAGACAACCTTTCATCCCAGTGTGTCAGCATGTTACATGCCGAATGAGAAGCTCTCTGGCATGGTGAGTGTGAATCTGGAATTTCCCTTCCCAAGCCCGTTTTATTCTCTGTTGTGTCCATTTATGCTGGATGGGGTGTATTATTCCTGTATCCGTCTGCTGACTTCCATGCACTGATGTCTCCCATCTCAACAACCACTTGTGTCACATTTTCCACTGACATTTTGGGAAGAATCCAAACACTGGTTTGGGGCATCAGGTTTTGGGATGTTCCAGGTGTTAACTTCCTACTTTTGTCTAAGAGGTGATGGGTGACTATCCTATCAGTTCTCAGTTGCAGGGGACAATTTCAGAGCAATGTCAATAACCAAAGACTGAAGGGTCAAAAGTTTGAGAAAGGAATAGAGGAAAAGAAGGAGCTAGGAAGAGAGAGGAGGGGGAGCAGAATCACGTCAGAGCTAAAGGAAAATTAATTGCCTATCCGTCAATCCATTTTCCCCCCAAATACTTATTGAGTACCTACTTGTGATGTTAATAGTGAGTGCCAATTTAATTGGATTGAAGGATGCAAAGTAGTGTTCCTGGGTGTGTCTGTGAGGGTGTTGCCAAAAGAGATTAACATTCCCCCCCTCCCCCCGCCCCGAGACGGAGTCTCGCTCTGTCACTCAGGCTGGAGTGCAGTGGTGCGACCTAGGCTCACTGCAACCTCCGCCTCCTGGGTTCAAGCAATAGGAGATTAACATTTGAGTGAGTGGACTGGGAGAGGCAGACCCACCCTCAGTCTGCTTGGGCACCATCTAATCAGCTGCTAGCATGACTAGAATAAAGCAGGCAGAAGAATTTGGAAAGAGCAGACTTGCTGAATCTTTTGGCCTTCATCTTCCTCCCATGCTGGATGCTTCCTGCCTTCCAATATCAGATTCCAAGTTCTTCAGCTTTTGGACTCTTGAACTTACATCAGTGATTTGCCAAGGGCTGTCAGGCCTTCAGCCACAGACTGAAGGCTGCCCTGTTGGCTTCCCTACTTTTGAGGTTTTGGGACCTGAACTGGCTTTCTTGCTCTTCAGCTTTCAGACAACCTATTGTGGGACTTCACCTTGTGATCTTGTGAGTTTATTCTCCTTAATAAACTTCCCTTCATATATACATCTATCCTATTAGTTCTGTCCCTCTAGAGATTCCTGACTAATACACTACTATTTGCCAAAATGCTAGGTACTGAAGCTACAGTAGCATGTCAGTCAGGATCCCAGCAGAAAAGAGAGGGTACACTTTAAGAGAGGTAATTGAAGGAACTATTAGAAAAGTTGTAGACAGAGCAATGGTGGGAGATGGGGAAGACCCAGGATAGCAGTAACAGGAAACTCTTACCTCTGCTGAGCCTGAAGGGGCAAGAGGAGGCAAGGACTAAAGGAACTAGGGAAAGAATGTAGCTGTAGAAATGGGGCTTCCAGATAGCTAAGCTGGTCCTTGGTAGAGGAGTTCAGTTACTGCCAAATCTTGGCCCATCCTTGAAGAATCTGGGGGTAATAAACACCCGGAACGTTGATGAACCCGAAGGGAAGCCAGAAGGTAAGAGTCCAAAGACGCAGCTCTTAGAGATAAAGAACTGAGGCATGGAGCAGGGTGGAGAAAAACGGAGAATGGAATGGATCAGGAGGAAGGGGAGGCTATGGCTTGAATGTGTCTTCCACAATTTGTGTATTGAAAACTTAATCCCTAGTGCAACAGTGTTGAGAGGTGGGACAGTTAAGATGCTTAGGTCCCGAGAGCTCAGCCCTTGTGAATGGATTGATGCTGTCATCTTCAGAGTGGATTTGTTGTTTCAAGAGTGGTTTTGTTATAAAAACAAGCTTAGCCCTCTCTTGCTCTCTCTGTCACTCCTGCTCTCTTTCCTTTCCACATTTCACGATGAGATAAGGCAACAAAAAGGCCCTTGCCAGATGCAGGCACCTCAACCTTGGACCTTCCAATCTCCAGAACTGTAGGAAACAAATCTCTGTTTTTTAAATTTTTATTTATTTATTTTTTTGAGGCGGAGTCTCACTCTGTCGCCCAGGCTGGAGTGCGATGGCATTATCTTGGCTCACTGCAACCTCCGCCTCCCAGTTCAAGTGATTCTCCTGCCTCAGCCTCCTGAGTAGCTGGGACTACAGTCTCACACCACCACACCCGGCTAATTTTTGAATTTTTTTTTATTAGAGACGGGGTTTTACCATGTTGGCTAGGCTGGTCACAAACTCCTGACCTCAGGTAATCTGCCCGCCTCAGCCTCCCAAAGTGCTGGGATTACAGGCGTGAGCCACCCACCTGGCTAAATCTCTGTGTTTTTTTTTTTTTTTTTTGATTGCTTAGTCTCAGGTACTCTGTTATAGCTACACAGAATGGATTAAGATGGATTTGCAAATATCCAGCATATGTGGTAAATGAGATATAATTTGTTCAGGGTCAAGAGTCTGGGTCCAATCACATCAGTACAGGAACCTGGGTCCAAGCCCATCAATATATTAAGTCAAGGAACATTTTGGTTTTTACCAACAAAGTAGGTGAGGAGGTCTTCTGGTAGATAGGAGCTCTTCTCTGAAGTTCTCCTGTAGTAGATAGGATCAATGACTGAACCTCTAGTGACCCAAGGATGCCCGGTTCATCTGACCCTCCCTGTATGGGGGCCTTCCCTGGGCTGGACCTTCTGCCTTTTGACCTTGGCTCTGGCTGGTCTGTATCAGTGGCCTTCCCTGAACTGAAGTTCTCAATCATCACCATCCCCCCCAACAGGGTAAGGAAGACAATAGAGGGAAATTCTTTTCATGAATAAGAAATAAACTACTTGCAGGCTCTCATGGGGATTTACTAGAAACAATGGAAAGCTAATTTCAAAAACACACTTATTTATTCATTAAAGCCGATCCCCCAAGGATTCTCCCCCAGGCAGCACTTTGTTGGCCTATTTTATATTTCATGTACACTTGGGGGTAATAAAATTGTAACTTTAAAGACATCCTGTAAGTCTGTTTTTTTCCATTTCTTTCTGACATTCTTTGCAATCAGTCTAATTAGATGAGATATCCTTGAATATCTCTGTAAGATGTGAAACTGTGTAAGTCTGGGGACCCCAGGCTAGGGGTTGAGCCTTATTAAGAGAACACCCTGCCTCTCAATTTCTTCCTGCAATGATGAGTGTCCCCTTTGGGAAGTGTAGAGAAGGTGAGAAAGGTTAGAGGACAAGAACATTTGCAAGGTTGAATCATCTGCTGTTTAATGGAAGGGGAAACAGGATGGAATACTGGAAAGAGCATTGGCTTTGGAGCTAGACTTGGGTTTGACTCTCACTTCCACCATTTACGCTGGGCAATTATTGAACATCTCTTTGTCTCCATTTTGCTTATCTCTAAAAGAGAGAGAGTAATGAGTATGTCCTGGGACTGTCTGAGGACTAAATGGGATGAGGAATGTCTAATATAGAGTCTGGTGCCCTCAAAAATGGTCAGTTCATTTTCCTTCCCAGAAGTCAGGAGCTCAGTGTCCTGGAAGAGCATGAGCAATACGGAGAGGCCTCTGGTTTGGAAAGATGACTGGCACTTGTGATAGTTTCCTGGGGCTTCTGTAATAAAGTATTGTACACTGAGTGGCTTAAAAAGGGAAATTTATTGTCTCACAGTTCTGGAAACTAGAAGTCGGAAATTAAGGTTTCGGCAGGGTTGGTTTCTTGTGAGGCCTGTTGTGGGGGATGGCCCCCATGCCTCTCTCGCCGCTTCCGCGGGCTCAGCCGTCCCTTGGTTTGTAGATGGCGTTCTCTCTGTGTCTTTTCATGGTCTTCCCACGGTACATGCAGGTTTCTGTTGTCTACATTGCATTTTTTATAAGAACACCAGTCATAGTGGATTAAGGTCCACTCTAACGACCTCATCTTTACCTGATCATCTGCAGAGATCCTATTTCTAAACAAGCTCACAGTCACAGGTACTGGGGATTAGGACTTCAGCATCTTCTGGGGGAACCCACTTCAATCTATAATAGGAGTCAACAGCCTTTCTCCTACTAGGGAAGGAAAAACCACATGTTTCTTCCTGCACATTCATGCCATTCATTTTAAACAACTTCCCTGGTCTGGGGCCCTCTTGGCCAGAACCCAGTGTTGCATTCTGGTCAGGAGGATATATTTATGAGTATAAGGCGTAGGGCAGGGTCATGAAAGGTCATTTTAGGCAAAGGAAGCAACATGTGTGCTTCCCAGCAGGTGGCAGGAGAAACGCTATGTTGCTGTGGCCAAGAAAATTATATGGAGGTGTCCTCATGTACAAATCAAGTACTTGAACGGTACCTACCTGATAGCATTGTTGGAGAATTAGAGAAGTTATGAAAAGTGATTAGTCTAATGCTCACCCCAAGGTCAATATTTAACAATGTTACATATTTGTTTTCTTGCAAATAGCTTATTAATGGCTGTTATGTTTGACTAGTCAATAAACATGTACAATAATAATTATAGCAGATATTATTACAATTTTATAAGCAAGGCATTGTATACTTGCTCCATACTATCTAATTAAATCTCTACAGTCACTGCAGTGAAGTAGACATGATTATTTCTCTTTTATAGCTGTGGAAACTGAGGCTTTGAAAGACTGAGTGATTTGTACCTGGAGCTCCCCTTGTCATTGATGTAGAGATTTAAGTTCAGAACTCATTTGTTCTATGTTGGCTCACTGTGTAACACTGCCTCTTTCCATTGCAAGACAATTTAAATTCCAACTTGATATTACAGAAAAGAGATCTGCACCAGACTCCCCAAGTGGATGCAAATGATTATTGATGCTGAGATATTAATCTTTTCGATTCTTGGAGGGACTTGGTGTCGGGAGCAGCCAGAACCCTGGGGCTCACTTCCCATGTGTACCCTCATGAGAAAAATTGAGAATCCCCAAATCTTTGAATCCCCATTCAAAGAAAAATTGAGAGTCACTGGGAGGAGGTTACCATGGGCTGAAGTGGCCAAGGGAAGCTGCGGAGAGGACTTGAGTTGGAGTTTGTAGAGTGTGCGTGAGATTTGGGTGACTAGAGAGGTGTCAGTGGAAGACAAGGCCATAGCAATGGCATCCAGGTGGAGCTCACATAACATGCCTGGGTAATTAAACTGCTTGGAGTACCAGAGAGATGTCTGTGAAGAGATTAAGTGGGAAATGGGGTGGCTGGGCATAATCAGGGTTTGCTCAGAGAATCGGAACCATTAGGAGTGGTTTATTCCATGGGTCAGCCCTGATGCAGTTGTGGGTGCTGGTGGAGGAATCTATGCGGGGCTGTCGCTTCTTGAATCTGATGTTGGGCCTGCTGTTTCCATAGGTCAGATGTTGGCAGTCGGGAAGAACGGCTGGATAGGAAGTAGGAAAAAGCAGAGCAGACAGGGAGCTTCAAGGACTGAAACTCTTAAGAACCATTTGACTCTGTCTCTCACCACTTCCAGCCTCAATGACACGGTGGCATATAGAAGAACTGATGCCCTTTGCTTTGAGCTGCACAAAAACCTGGCCCTGGACTTGGAGAAGCTGAAAGACAGGACCCGGCAGGAGCCTGAGGAGCTGCAGGCTGCTAGCCTGTAGACCCCCGTGCTGTGTTAGCTGCCACAGCTGGGACCATTCTGACCCTCAGAGCCTGGAAATGGCTGATCCCTCATGCCTGCTATCCAAATATCATGCAAATATCACTTGTGGGCAACACTAACGTGAAACTCTTTGGGGAAGGGAATTGAGGAAATATAGTTCCAAGATTAGCCAATTTAACTCAGCATAAACCCATCACAGGGTTTGACTATAGACTTATAACTATATTCTGTAGGCAATGAAAACAGAAGTTTTTGAAAAAGGCATCCATTTGATGAAATTGATATTTTGGGGAAGATCAATCTGCTGTGTAAAATATAACAGGTTGGAGGAAGATGAAAATGGAGAGAGTAGAGTGTAGTTAAAAGTTTGTTGGAGGCCAGGCGCGATGGCTCACGCCTGTTAATCCCAGCACTTTGGGAGGCTGAGGTGGGCGGATCATGAGGTTAGGAGCTCGAGACCAGCCTGGCCAACATAGTGAAACCCCGTCTCTAATAAAAATACAAAAAATTAGCTGGGCATGGTGGTGCACGCCTGTAATCCCAGCTACTTGGGAGGCTGAGGCAGGAGAATCCCTTGAACCCAGGAGCCAGAGGTTGCAGTGAGCCGAGATGATGCCATTGCACTCCAGCCCAGGCGACAACGTGAGACTCCATCTCAAAAAAAAAAAAAAGTTCGTTGGAGTAGTCTGGGTGTTGTTACCAGGGCATCTATGATGAAATAACCCGGAGAGTCCTTTTTTCTGCCTGATTTTCTTCAGTCCCTTTATCTATAGGCACAACTGCTGAAGAAACCAGATGGCCTGGGATGGCACCAGAGCTTCTTTACCCTTGACCGGATACTAGAGGGAAGTAAGACCCCACAAGTGGGCACGAACTGGAACTGGCAACCCCCAGTTGCCTTCAGATCATTAACACATGATTATAATGCTAACATTCCCTGCCATTTTGTGAACACGGGTTGTATGAAGACATAAGTTTATGAATTGCCTCTGCACACCTAGAGTCCCACCCTGTACATGCTAACATTCCTCTCTACATGCACCTCGCACAAAGCCCGCTGCCTGCCCCAGACCTTAGACACCCCATGCCTTCTGCTGCTCGGGGAGAAGGTGCGTTTAGAGTGAGAGTTCGCGTTGTCCCATTTCTGGCTAGTGAACAAAACCAGATTGCTTTTTACAATTGATGTTCTTTCTTTGCTACCAATACAAAGTAGGGAAAAACTCAGTTTACCAGCGACAATATGAAATTATAGAGATCTGAACAGGAAAACATGGAAATCAGGTGTCAAGATTTTAGAAACATTCTAAAGGAGGAATTGATAGAACTTGCTAAGCAGCTGAATTGGAGAGTGAGGGCAATGATAGAATCCAAAATGCAGCTGGGTGCGGTGGCTCACGCCTGTAATCCCAGCACTCTGGGAGGCCAAGGCAGGCGGATCACCTGAGGTCAGGAGTTTGAGACCAGCCTGGCCAACTTGGTAGAAACCCCACCTCTACTAAAAGAATGAAAAAATTAGCTGGGCGTGGTGGCAGGCACCTATAATCCCAGCTACATGGGAGGCTGAGGCTGGAGAAATTGCTTGAACCCAGGAGGCGGAGGTTGCAGTGAGCCAAGATCGTGCCACTGCACTCCAGCCTGGGTGACAGAGGGAGACTCCTTCTCAAAAAAAAAAAAAAAAAAAGCTGCTGAGATTTTTGAAATTTACTTCACAAGGGTTGCTCTTTTGTATGTACCACACCAGGTGCATAACCAATGTACATTAAGTACTTTTCAGTTGGCTAATTGATTAAGGGACTCTTTCTAGCCCAGATGATGAGAAATGTGGCCCTTGAAAGGAAATTACTTGATTAAAAGCCATTCTATTCGAATAGACTAAAGCCATTCTACTTACTCTACTGAAACACAGTACAGTATTCAGAGAATTTTTAAAGTTTGTAACAGTTGAACAGTGTAAAATTGCAGCACAGCAAAGCGAATGACCGTCTTGGAGTATCGATAAAGGAGGAGGAGGAAATTTCGCTGAGTTGTTAGTGAACTTAAAAACCAAAACAAGAAAAAAAAAGAGTTGTCAGTGAACTTGTTTCTGAGAAGGTGGTTAAGTCTAGACGTCTCCTGCAGAAAGACGGTCTTTCCTCCAGGTTTTATGCTTTAAAGGTAAAGGAAGGAAGAAACATTTATGGAAACTGTTCTTTTCTTAATTTTATTTTATTTTATTTTATTTTTTTTGAGACGGAGTCTAGTTCTGTCGCCCAGGCTGGAGTGCAGTGGCCCGATCTCAGCTCACTGCAAGCTCCGCCTCCCGGGTTTACGCCATTCTCCTGTCTCAGCCTCCCAAGTACCTGGGACTACAGGCGCCCGCCACCTCGCCTGGCTAGGTTTTTTTTTGTATTTTTTAGTAGAGACGGGGTTTCACCGTGTTAGCCAGGATGGTCTCGATCTCCTGACCTCGTGATCCGCCCGTCTCGGCCTCCCAAAGTGCTGGGATTACAGGCTTGAGCCACCGCGCCCGGCCTCTTTTCTTAATTTTAGATCACAATTCTTAATCTTTGTTTCTTAGATTCTTTTGAGTTTCAGGAAAGCTGTAAAGTTTCTCAAGTGTTTTGCAAATGTGTTGGTGTTTTGTGAGGTGTTAAATAAAATTCAGAGGAGACCATTGATTTGGACTGAGCTCCTGCACTAGACCCCAACAGACCAAACCAAAATGGAGTCACTGATGCTAAATTTCCACTTCACCAAGCTGAAAGTAAATTGTTTTAAGTGACCTTCTGAGAAATCAGGCGGGAGAGATAATAGCCAAATCTCCAAACAGGCCAATTTCGGCCGGATGATAAGGAAGTCCCTTCCGCTTTAATACTTCCAAGGAAAGTAACCTGATGTTAACCAACTCATTTCTTGTATTATGCAGTTTCCTTGTTCCTGCTCAGCTTCTTTATAAAAGCTGGCTATTCTGCCATGCTTGGCATAGCACCTCTTTATTTTTAGACGAGATGCTGCCTGATTCATGAATCGCAAGTAAAAATCAATTAGATTATTTAACTGAATTTGTTGAAATGTCTTTTGACAGAAGACATGAATTTTTTCGGGGGGGGGGAGTGTGCAGGAGGGATGTAGCTTTTATTAGATTTTTAAAGGCATCTTGTTTCCAAACAGGTAAAGAATCTTTCCCATAGAGTGAGACCACTGAGTGTGGCTACTCACTCAACCCTTACTCAGCTTCATTTCACTTCCAACTTTTGATCCAGGAACTGGGACCTGTGGGCATAGAGGGAGAGAAAGCCCAGAAAGTACAGGAAGTAATGGAAACAAACTACAGACAGAGCAAGGGGCCAGCTTCTGACAGCTTCCTCCTTTTTCTGTCCTGCTAAGTGAACATAGTATGCCAAGGAGAAGTGGAGAGGCTGAAAGACCTGTTTATTTCACAAGGGTTGTTCTTTTGTATGTACCACACCAGGTGCATAACCAATGTACGCTAAGTGCTTTTTCAGGAGACTAATTGATGAAGGGACTCTTTCCAAAGTTTCTGCTTGGGTCTCAAACACTAAGTCATCCAAAAGCAAGCCAACTGCCCTGTCTCAGATGTTGCTTCCTGCTTCTGATTATAATCCCCTGTGCCAAGCTTACTAATTGGCGTGTTTGCCTTGAGTTCGTTTTATTCTAAGCACTGACTGATCCCATGAACAGCAGATCAGTTCTAACAGGACTGCAGTGCACAACTGCTACTTTTTGGCTTCCCAGCATCTTAATCCACTTCCTGGTTGTGGCGAATCCTCTATTCTTTTAGGTGGAAAATAGGCCTCTACCTTCCACTAAATAAGCTGGAATGGAAAGATGATGTTTCCTCTCCCATCCCTCTGGCATCAGGATAAAGGCACACGACCCGTCTGGGCCAATCAGACACTCCCACCAGGGACTTCGACCCTTGAGGGACACAGAGGCAGACAAATGATGAGGTTTAATTCACAGCCATGGCATGGGTTTAGCAATGGCAGCTGTGTGGCTTTAGTGTCCAGTGGTGGGGCCGTGTGTAAGCTGGTGGTGGTAGGGCTCTGGCAAGCTAGTTTCTACTGGCTACCTTCCCTGGATACATGCTACTTTAAAATCATGTTTCACCAGCCCTTCTATCCCTGTTGCCAGCAACCTGATATCCTTCCAACAGATACCTTTTTGCATAAATCAACCAGATTTGGTTTCTGTTGCTTGCAAACCCTGAACGATATAGGAAAAGACAAAAAGATACTCTCTCAAGCCCTTTGAATAATCTTTACCATGGAGCATGGATAGAAATGGAGGTGCCAGCTCTTGAAACGACTCCTGTAATGGTTAATTTTGTGCTTCAATGACTGGGCCACAGAATGCCCAGATATTTGGTCTAATATTATTCTGGGTGTTTCTGTGAGGGTGATTTTTGATATGACTAATGTTTAAAGTAGATTGTCTTCTGTCTTAGTATGGCCAAGCTGTTATCGTAAAGCACCGTAGTCTGGGTGGCTTATAAACAGCAGAAACTGGCTAGGCATGGTGGCTCACTTTTGTAATCCCAGCAATTTGGGAGGCCGAGGTGGGTGGATCACCTGAGGTCAGGAGTTCGAGACCAACCTGGCCAACACGGTGAAACCCTGTTTCTACTAAAAATGCAAAAAATTAGCCAGGCGTGGTGGCAGGCATCTGTAATCCCAGCTACTTGGGAGGCTGAGGCAGGAGAATTGCTTGAACCCGGGAGGGAGAGGTTGGAGTGAGCTGAGATCATGCCATTGCACTCCAGCCTGGGCAACCAGAGCGAAACTCCATCTCAAAACAAAAACAAAACCAGCAGAAACTTATTTCTCACAGTTCTGGAGGCTGGAAGTCTGGGATCAGGGTGCTGGTATGGTCAGGTTCTGCAGTACCTCTTCTGGGTTATAGACTGCCAACTTCTTGTATGCCCACATGGCGGAAAGAGAAAGAGCGCTCTGGGGTCTCTTTTATAAGGGCACTAATCCCACTCATGAGAGTGCCACCCTCATGACTTAATCACCTCCTAAAGGGCCCCCTCCCTCCTGATACCATCGTTCTCAGGGTAAGGATTTCAAAATACGAATTTTGGGAGGACACAAACATTGAGTCCATAACACTTTCCCAAATGTGGATGGGCCTTATCCCATCAGTTGTAGGCCTGGTTAGAACAAAAAGGCTGACCTTTCCACAGATGACAGGGGATTCCTTCTGCCTGACTGCCTTTGGTCTGGGACAGCTTTTTTTCTGCCTTTTGACTCGAACTACACCATCAGCATTCCTGGTTCTCAGGCCTTCAGATTCTACTGGAAACACATCATTGTCTCTCCTGGGTCTCCAGATTGCTGACTCACCCTGCAGATCTTGGGATCTGCCAGTCTTCATAATCATGTGAGTCAATTCCTTATAATAAGTCTCTCTATATATCTCTTTCTACATCTATACCTCACAATCTATATATATTATCTTCGATTGGCTCTGTTTCTCTGAAGAACTCTGACTACTACAACTCTCCATTGGACTGCTTTGTTAAGCTGTCTATCTGGCTGTTAGGAAGGCCTAACAGTCTAATGTAGGGGGATCTCCTGGTGGGTAGGGTGCAACATTGCAGACTAGAGTCTCCCCTACAATAAGGGGTGAGCCACTTGGGAAAAAGGTAGAGTTGCTGTCCTGATCTTCTGGCGAAGTGCTCCCACTCTCTCTTCCGTTCTTTCTCTCTTTGGCGATAATGTTGGTAGAAGATCTTCGTGCAGACAGTTTTCTTAAAATTTAGACTGTTTGACAAGAAGTGTTTTCTCCTTTGGGCCTAAAAGTATTATATATATATTTCTGTCTCTTCTTTTTGAAATGAATCTTTTAATGCTTTGAAAAAATGCCAACAACAACAAAAAACAAATACTGTAAAAAGAAAAATTCAGAGACTATCACGAATAAAATAAAAATCACCTGAATATTTTAATTACATATTTCTTTCTAGACATACTATCATTCATTCTTTCAATACATTCATTCAATGATGAAGGCTTACTATTGCCCAGAGGATTGATTTTCAACAACACACACATGGTCCTTGGCCTTGCCCTATGGGGCTTACGGTTTATTGGAGAAGACTAACATTCATCAACAGGTGCCACATGGCCATGTCTCCCACACAGGTGGACATGTACACAGGGCTCAGGTCTTACAGTTTCTAAAATGAATTTCTTATTTATAACACTGCAAACTCATCTCCCTTCTCAAATATTTATTAGGTCCCACATCACCAGGCAGCAGACTAAAATCAGTATTTTCTCTTATCTTCTCCCAGATTGTTTTTTTAATTGCAAAACTGTGCGAGATGGTGAGAAAAATAATAAAAGCTATCCAAGCCATCTCTGTTACCTTAGTGAGTTGAATTATCTGACTCCCAGCAATGTGAATCCCCACACCTATATTTTGTTTCACCCAATTCCCTCTGCAAATCCTACACTTTTGCTTAGTTTTGTTTTCTCTTCTTTGTTTGTTCCTTTGATGAGATGGAACAATCTAGCCATTTCAATATTGAGTAATGTGATCTGGGGCCCTGAAGAACTGTTCCCAGGCACTGCCCTGAGAGGGTGAGCTGTCTGTCAAGGTCCTCTGGCCATGTCCTGAGCTTCTTCACTTTTAACAAATGCCTACTGATATGGTTTGGCTATGTCCCCACCCAAATCTTATCTCAAATTGTGATCCTAATAATCCCCCTATGTGAGAGGGTCCTGGTGGGAGGTGATTGGATCATGTGGGTGGTTTCCCGCATGTTGTTCTTGTGTTAGTGAGTGAGTTCTCATGAGATCTGATGGTTTTATAAGCGTCTGGCATTTCCCCTGCTTACACAGTCTCTCTCTCTCTTGCCTGCCACCATGTAAGGTGTACCTGCTTCCCCTTCCACCACGACTGTAAGTTTCCTGAGGCCTCCCCAGCCATGTGGAACTGTGAATCAATTAAACCTCTTTTCTTTATAAATTACCCAGTCTTGGGTATTTCTCTCTCCCTTTCTTTCTTTCTTTCTTTCTTTCTTTCTTTCTTTCTTTCTTTCTTTCTTTCTTCTCTTTTCCTTCTCTCTCTCTTTCTTTCTTTCTCTCTGTCTCTCTCTCTCTCTCTTTCTTTCTTTCTTGAGACAGAATCTCGCTCTGTCACCCAGGCTGGAGTGCAGAGGTGCCATCTCAATTCACTGCAGCCTCTGCCTCCCAGGTTCAAGCAATTCCTCTGCCTCAGCTTCCTGAGTAGCTGGGACTACAGGTGTATCACATCATGCCTTGCTAATTTTTATGTTTTAAGTAAAGATGGGGTTTCATCATTGTTGGCCAGGCTGGTCTCGAACTCCTGGCCTCAAGTGATCCACTTGCCTTGACCTCCCAAAGTGCTGGGATTACAGGTGTGAGCTACTATGCTTGGCCGGGCATTTCTTTTTAGCAGTGTGAAAACGGACTAGTACACCTACCAACAACTGTAATTATTGCATATAGGCCTCAGTATCTAGCCTAAAGTCCCACACCAGATGTCCTTTTTGGAAGAAACCATAGAGTGAATAGGGCCATACAAATTAAGAGGGAGGTCACTGCGGCAAAAGAAGCATATTTAAATAGGAAAACAGAGTCTCACTATAGACATAATCCCAATCCTAAACATTTTGAATATAGCAAGACAGTAAATCATTATTTTTTGGTCAATTAAATCTTATGGCAAGTTACATTCTCAAAACAGAAGTCCCTCTATTATAATTTGTGCTCATAAAATAATCTAGAAAGAGACTACTGTCGAAAAGAATGTGTGTATGGAACCAGGAATTGGGAAATCTAGATTCCACTGCCAGTCTACTTTTCAATAATTTATTTTGTGTATATAGCCAAGTCCTTAATCCAAGTTAGCTACATTTTTGGTAGCTTGTTGTCTTGCTTTGTCTTGTTTTTACTTCTAGAATGGGAGCAATAACACTACGTTACCGTTATCAGAGGTAAGAATAATATATAGAAATTCGGAAATATCACTTATGATAGTGCTTGAGAAGTAAAAATTCCTAAACCAAATCACACTGCTTGCTATCAACATTTCTAGACAGTTATCAAAACCTAGCCCCTATCTAGCGTATAACAGAGAATTCAAAATTGTATTCCGCAAGTGTTCACACTCGTTTTTGGATCCTCTATGGAAAAGACCAACTTCTCAGAGGGGCCAAGTATTTACTTGAACTTTAAAGAGATGCATTGTGTCCAAGTGTTTGCTTCTCTGGGAGAAGTAAGGAATTTGGGCTACAAATGAAAATATTTTTTAAAATTAGCATGGACTTTGGCATTAGAGAATACTGGCATTGGAGAATGGGTCCAAATTCAATTCCACTATCCTATTTGTTTGTATTACATTGGGTAAATTATTATTTAACTTCTCTGAGCCCCAGTCTCTTCACATGTAATGATAATAAAAGTAGCCTCCTTATAGATTACAGGAAAGATTTGCTGAAGTCATGTTTATAAATGCCTGGTAGGTTTCCTGGTACATACTGGTATGCAATGTCTGTTGGTTCCCTTTTCTTTTCCTTCATGAGTGGTTTTCTTTTCTTTCTTTTTTTTTTTTTGTGATGGAGTCTCTCTCTGTCAGTCACCCAGGCTGAGATGCAGTGGCACGATCTCAGCTCACTGCAACCTCCACCTCCCGGGTACAAGCAATGCTCCTGCCTCAGCCTCCTGAATGGCTGGGACTACAGACATATGCCACCATGCCTGGCTAATTTTTTATATTTTTAGTGGAGACAGGGTTTTACTATGCTGGCCAGGCTGGTCTCAAACTCCTGACCTCATGATCCACCCACTTTGGCCTCCCAAAGTGCTGGGATTATAGACGTGAGCCACCTGTGCCCAGCCTGTATGAGGAGTTTTTAAACAACACCAGAGGCTTAATCAAGGATCATAGAAGAAATATTGGTCTATGGGTAGAATTAGGTGCTGTCTTAGTTCTTTGAGCTGCTATAACAGAATATCCAAGACTGGGTAATTTAAAAACAACAGAGATTTATTTCTCATAGTTCTAGAGGTTAAGAAGTCCCAGATCAAGGCGCTGTCAGGTTCACTTGTCTGGTGAGGGTCCAATCTCTGCTTCCAAGAAGCTGCATCCTCCAGAGGAGAAGAATTCTATGTCCTCACATGGCAGAAGGCAGAAGGACAAGGAGGTAGCTTCCAACTGTTACAGGTACTCCATCAAGTCTTTTTATAAAGGATTAATCCCTAATCCCATTCATGACCCACATCCTCCAATACTCTTGCATTAAAAATTAAGTTTTAACATGAATTTTAGAAGAGATGAAAACATTTAAACCATAGCAGATGCAAGATACAGATACACATCTGTAACTTGAAAAAATGTGATATCAATGAAAGGACTAATCATAATTAGCTAATATTAGGTAATAATGGCCAACGAAGAGGAAAATTGAAATTACATTTCAGAAGTTCATAAAAATGAAAAATTTTTACAAAAAGTTAACTTTTAATACTGAGGCCTAATAGAAGCCACATATACACACACACACACACACACATATATATACACACACACATATATACACACACACACACACACACACATATATATATATATTAGTTTCTTCACTCTAGGCTTCACTGAACTGACTGAATAACCAAACAAATTTCTTCACTTTTCTTAACTTAGCCTCCAGATGGGAGAATAAGGGGTTCATTCTATTTTGCTGGGCAGTCAATGCCATGTGTTTGGTGATTCTTGGACAGAAGACTGGTACATCTGAAATATTGCTGTTGACAGAAGTAAATCAAACATTAAAACCTTCAATGCTCTGTTCCTCACTTCATTTTTAAAAAGTGGCATAGGGCATTTCTGGTGAAATGTAACACACACTTCACTGTAAATTTCTTGAAAATTATTTTTGTAGGATAAAACATTATGTCATTGTGACTGCCACTCTTATTTTAACATTTTACTTGGAAGACAACCTTCAAATCTACCAACCAAAAAATAAATGAATTGGTCTGTCTTTGGCTAGATAAAAAAATAGAAGAATAAAAGGCTAGAAAAATGACACAGGGGAAAAAAACTACCTATTTCCCTCCTAAATCTTAAACTCCCCACGCTATGAACAGCAAAGATTAGCAGTGATGGCAGCGGCTGCTGTCACCATGCCAGCTGTAGCAGGGAGGCATGGCTAGGGCTGTACACTCCATGGAGCCAGTGGAAACTCTGCCCCTTCTGAGTTGGGACAGGAGCTCCCCGTCCTGCTGCAGCTGCCCAAACCGCAGCTGCAGGCCCAGGCTGACCTCCTGCTCTACGGAGCAGGCAGGAGCCCCGCCCTCCTGGGCCCAACTACAGCCACCCAAACTGCAGCTGTGTATCCAAGCCTCCCTGTACTCTTGGGGGAGCTGGGAGCAGGCAGGATCTGCCCTCCCAGGTGCAGGTGCAGCTGCAGCCTTGGCACTTGTGGCAGCAGACCTGAGCCTCCAGGTCCAGGAAGCAGGCAGGATCTGGGGACAAGCGGGAGTCCTGACCCTTCAGAGCTGGCAGGGCAGGAGCTCCCGGGCGCAGCTGTAGCTGCCCTCCCAGGTGCAGGACCGAGGTATCTGTGCAGCCTGCACCCTCAGGTACCCCAGTAAGAACCCCACCCCCATCCCTGCAGGCTCAGGAGTGTCTGCTCCCACTGCCCAGCCTCTCTCCACTCCCAGCACCCACTCCGATCTCAGAGTGGGGTTGGGGCCAAGCCCTGGGGCCACGAATGGCAGCTGGAGGCAGACAGAGTCCTGGGTGGAAGGGGCTGGGGGTTCCCAGTAAGGCCAGGGAGGGCCTGAAGGTTGGGGGCCAAGCTGCCAGTTGTGCAGACTGGAGTGAGGACTCATGGTGCCTCTTCCAGGCCTGCCCATAGCCACCCATGGACCAATCTGCAGGCACTTCCTCCCCTCAGGGCCATAAAAGCCCTGGGCTCAGCCAGAGCAGGCCAGAGGGTGGCTAGAGGGCAAAGAGGTCAAAAAGACTACGGACAGGATGACCAGCTGCAGAGAGGAGTACCCTCTCCACTGAGAGCTGCAGAGTTGACTGACCAGCAGAGAGGAGCTACCCTCTCCTGGGAGCTTCAGAGACCTGCAGAGACTTTCAAATGACTCAGCTACAGAGAGGAGCCACCCTCTCCAGGGCCTCCTCTCTGCTAAGAGCTGAATACTCAACTGGACTGGATGACCTTCCTAGGGAGAGGAACTACCACGCCTCTCAGCTGTTCTAACACTAAATAAAACTCTTCTTGACCCTTCACTTGTCTGTGTACCTCATTCTTCCTGGATGCAGGACGAGAACTCAGGCAAAGGTGTCATGGCCACAGAGATTTCTGGACAGAAAAATTGACACCCCAGAGATCCTATAGCAGCAAGAATATGTGGTTTTGATGGCATTTGTAGGGCATCAGATAAAACAATGTAGTTCTCTTTTCTGGAATTGGTTACTTTAAACATAGAACTTCATACTCTTCTCAAAAAAAAGCAGAGAAAGTAAAAAAAGAAGCTGTAGCTCTGCACCAGCCTCCACCTCCCACCCCACCCCAGCAGAGTGAAGGTCTTAAAAACCCAAAAGGCCATATACTGAAAACATGCACACCCACAAAAAGATGATCTGGAGGCTGTCGCGCAGCCCAAGGCTAGGCATTCCTGAGCTAAGCTTTACTTGCTCGAGTACCCCAGACAGGCATGTTTGATCACCAGTATCAGCATAATGCTTCCTCAACCATGGAGCCCACCATGAAGACAGAAGACAAAACCATACTGGGATTGATCAAGAATGATCAAGCCAACAAGCGGGACAGCCAGCAGGATCTGAAGAAGCTGGTGGCACTGATGTGGTCTGGGCCGGAGAAGTAGAGAGAAGGCAATAGAGAGAAGATGTCAGACCAGCCTTGACTGCATCACACTGGGTGCCATCAACACAAGTTAGTCACATCAGCACAGCAGGTTTGTCCTCAATACAATGCATTTTTCCACTTGGGGAAGAAGGGAGATAACCCTGACCTAGACCAACATCATAAGATAAAGCTTGATATGCTTACCAGACGTGAAATTTCCTGTTGCTGGTCAAAGCTAGTGACCAGGAATTTCACGAGAAAACAAGAAACTGGCTCTAGGCTCTTTCTTAGATCCACTGCTATTTAGTTAACTGTACCCAGATGGTAGCTTCCAGAGTCAACTCCATTTGTCCAGAGATGACTGAGTGACAAGAGAGCTAAAAAGTCCCTGAAAGCATGGGCAATGTAACCTGAGGGCCTGTATGAGGAAGACAGGAGTGCCTGGAACTTTCTGGTCAAGTACTGCTAGCGCCCAAGTCACTCAGAATCACTTGACCTGATTTTCCGTGGTGGATCTCGCCCCCTGCAGAGGCAGGGAATTCTGTGGTGTCCTGACTCCCATCACTTGTCTCTACCATCCTTTTTTCTTTCAGGGCTAATGTTTCAAAGCTGCCTCATTAAATTCCAGCCTCTGTATGCTTTGTATGCATTACTTCATTTAATCACCAGCCACCCTGTGAGGTAGGTGCTACGGCTAACTCCGTTTTAAAGATGAGGAAACCAAGGCCTAGAGGAAATAAGGCCCTCACCCAAGCTGCTCAGTTAAAGGGACAAAACATGGATGCTGACCCAGGTCAGTTTTATTCCAGAGCCAGTGCTTTTAACCTCAACACTGTATTGCCTTCCATTGACTGCTTCTTCATTCTAAATTGAAAAAGAAATCTGATCCAAAGGAAATGAAAACAGAAGGAAACAGCCATGAACGTGCACATGAAGTGCAGGGTCGTTAGTGGGATAGGGGAAGAGGGGAAGAGGCAGGAGGTCTGTGAAGGATAATGCCTTGGTGATTTTCCCTGATGATCCTCTGCTGTGGTCATTACAGCAGCCACCAGCAGATAGCTGCCAGCAACTGCAGAGTGAACTATTAAAACCAGGGTGGAGACCTCAGATGCTGAGTACCCCAGAGAGGCGCTCCTCATTTCCTTACTGGGAGAGCTGTCTCCCCAATCTGCTTTCTTCTCCAGATTGGGTTTGGCAATGTTGGCTGGCCCCTAGCTGTAGTTGACATCACCTCAACTCTCAGTGATCGTGTGCATGGGCAGCCTGGAACTTGCAGGCAGATGGCCAGGTTAGCTGCCTTTGAGTCTCAGCTCTGCTCCTCACTAGCTGTGTGTTCTGGGGTTGATGTCTAAATATCTCTGAATTGTCTCATTATTTAAAAATAGCAACAATAATCCCTACCTTGCAGGGCTGGTGAAAGGATCAAGTAATATAATGAATGTAAGGTGTTTAGCATAGTGTGTAGTACATAATGTGGTCCAATCTGATCGTCATTCTTTTTTGTGTGAGCAGAAACAGGATCTCACTGTGTTGCCCAGGCTGGTCTTGAACTCCTGGCCTCAAGCAGTCCTCCCACCTCAGCCTCTCAAAGTGCTGGGATTACAGGTGGGAGTCACTATGCCTGGCCACCATTCTTATTACATACATTTTTTAAAAATTAGTTTGTAATATGTTTTTCCTCCATTAAAGAATTTCATACTCAAGAACGAATTATATGTTGCTTCTAATCAGAGTACAATACTACTGATGCATTGGTTTGCTAGGACTGCCGTAACAAAGAACTACAGACTAGGTGGCTAAAATAACAACTTTATTTTATCACAGCCCTGGAAGCTGGAAGTCCAAGATTAAAGTTTAGGCAGAGTTGGTTTCTTCTGAGGTCTCTCTTTCGCCTTGCTGATGGTCTTCCCTCTGTACCCGTATGTGTTCTAATCTCTTCTTCTTATAAGGACAGTAGTCAAATTGGATTAGGTCCCACACTTACGACACTGAATGACCTCTTTTTTTTTTTTTTTTTTGAGACGGAGTCTCGCTCTGTCGCCCAGGCTGCAGTGCAGTGGCCGGATCTCAGCTCACTGCAAGCTCCACCTCCCAGGTTTACGCCATTCTCCTGCCTCAGCCTCCCGAGTAGCTGGGACTACAGGCGCCCGCCACCTCGCCCGGCTAGTTTTTTGTATTTTTTTTTTTTAGTAGAGACGGGGTCTCACCATGTTAGCCAGGATGGTCTCGATCTCCTGACCTCGTGATCCGCCCATCTCGGCCTCCCAAAGTGCTGGGATTACAGGCTTGAGCCACCGCGCCCGGCCCGAATGACCTCTTTAAAGGCCTTATTTCCAAATATAGCCACATTCTGAGGTGCTAGGGGTTACGACTTCAACATATAAATTTAAGGAGATACAATTCAACCTGTAACAACCTGTATAGTATTTTTGCCAACAGTAACTATCAAGTCAAGGAAATACAGGACACAGAGGAAATTGTTTAAAGTATCATGGGGGAAGTTATTAGCAAAATCTAGGAAGAGAAAAACTCTACAGGACAAATAACCTGGTCTCTTCAACAAATTGCAATTGCAAGGAAAAATAGGATGGAAACCTAATGACTAAAAGAAACTTCCGAGACTTAGTAAGCAAAAGTTAGGTATGGACTGCATCTGGAGCTTTCTTTCTTTCTTTTTTTTTTTTTAAGATGGACTTTTGCTCTTGTTGCACAGGCTGGAGTGCAATGGCACGATCTTGGCTCACTGCAACCTTCACCTCCTGGGTTCAAGTGATTCTCCTGCCTCAGTGTCCCAAGTAGCTGGGATTATAGGGTTTTTTGTATTTTTAGTAGAGATAGGGGTTTCACCATGTTGGCCAGGCTGGTCTTGAACGCCTGACCTCAGATGATCCACCTGCCTCAGCCTCCCAAAGTGCTGGGATTACAGGTGTGAGCCACCGCACCTAACCTTGCATCTGGATCTTAACTGGAACGAACTAACTTTTTTTAAAAAGGCACAACATTATGAGATAATTGAAGAAATTTAAACACTGTTTTGATATTGATATTAAGGCATTATCATCAATTTTGAGGTGTATTAATGGTGTTGTGGTTTAGTGTTTTAAAAGAGCCTTATTATTTGGAGATACATGCTGAAATATTTATGAAAGCATTAAGAACTCTGGGATCTGCTTCAGTGTGATGCAGGGAGGGAGGAGAAGGGAAACTAGTGTGATTGTAGATGAAATAAGATTGGCCATGAATAAATAACTGTTGAAACTGGATAATCGGTTTGTTATAATGAGCTTGCTGTTTTGTACATGCTTGAAACATTTTATTATAAAAAGATTGAAATATATGGAGAACATTTGTCTATGTCATTAAATATTTTTCTACAACATGAAGTTGTTAACGTAGCATTCCATTGTATGGATGTATTATAACTTATTGACATAATTTTTTCATCGTCAAACTGTTAAAGGATTTTTTTTCTTTCGCTATTAAAGATATGCAAATCACTGTACACTCTCTAATTGTTTCTTTAGAGTGGATTCCTAGAAATGAAGCTGCTGAGCCCAGAGGCAGGCTTGTATTCAAGGCTTTGCTTGCATGCTGCCAAAATGCGCTCCATCAGTGACAGCCCCTTTTCTCTCTTCTTTGCTAACAGTCCTGGGCTCCCTCCTGCATTTCCCATTAGTGATGTAGGACATACAAGCCAAGCTCCAGAACTGATCCTGCTGGACAGCAGTCCCAAAGCATCTCCTGAAAAGAGTGTACTGAAAATGTTTCCCATTTGTTTGATGGTTTTCTTTTTCTTTCTTTCTTTTTTTCTTTTTTGCTATTTTTATTTATTTATTTATTTGAGACAGGGCCTTGCTCTGTCACCCAGGCTGGAGTGCAGTGGCATGATTTCGGCTCACTGAAGAAGCCTCAACCTCCCAGGTTTAAGTGATTCTCCTGCCTCTGCCTCCTGAATAGCTGGGATTACAGGCGTGCACTACCACACCCGGTTACTTTTTGTATTTTTAGTAGAGAAAAGGTTGCACCACGTTGGCCAGGCTGCTCTCGCATTCCAGAGCCGATGTGGTCCACCTGCCTTGGCCTCCCAAAGTGTTGGGATTACAGGTGTGAGCCACCACGCCCAGCCTGTTTGATGTTTTTATTTCCTTAGAATGTGCTACAAATGTTATTGATCGTGCTTTGGCTTTGCCCTAGAACCTTCATCATGGGAATGGCAAATAAAACCACACCAACTAACTGACAAGTCTCTCTTGTTTGATGTGATAAGAGGACAGGGAAAATTCATTAGCCCAAAGGACCATGGTTGCAAGAAACTTACATTAAATATGAGAAGATAAACTATTAAACACAATTAACAAGCATAAAAACTAGTGTCAGCCTAAAGAACAAGAAGAATTATAAACCCTAGCTGATAAAAAAAGAAGCGAGCAGCAAAATATCTAAGTAAGTTATTCCCCAAGTTAGACAATGACTCAGCCTCATGACCCTGCTTCTTCAGTTGGCCAGAGGTACCTTAAAGAGACAGATCTGGAGCCTTGTTTATACACGCCAGTTATGTTAGTGTTTTCTAATTGTGCAAAGGGCCAGAAGCAAACTTACCTTACAACAGCTTAGTTGGTAAGCTAGAACAACCATGGACTTTGGCACCTCGCATATCTGAGGTTCCATCTCAGCTCTACCACCCACTGGTTGTGTGACCTTGTTCAAGCCACTTATCAACTTCATGTCTGAATTTACTTATTTGTAAACATGGATAATAAAACCTACTTCATGGGTTAGTTGTGAGAGTTGAGCAAATATGTATTTGTCAATTGCCTAGCACAATGCTGGGAACACAGCAGAAATTTCAGAAATGCCAACTGCATATGGTGAACTACCTTTAGGTAAGTTTATCATCTGTGCTTCCACAGCATTTTTTTCAAATGGTCATTAAAACTCTATTGTATTGTCCTATGATTGTTTGTTTCCATTACATTGTCTTATTCATCTATCCTTGGGAGCATATACTTAGCAAAACTTTTTTGCTGACGGAACAAAATTCAAATTCCAACATCCACAATGCTAAATATATAGTTATTGTCAAGTGTCCTAGAAATTACAAGGGAGCTTGAGCCATCTAGTTCGCCAAGGAATGCTTGTTGGTTTACGTGATTGGGAGGCAATATTCAAAAGTGCTGGAACTGTGGCCTTTGGGATCACAGACCACTCTTCCAATCTTGGCTTCACCATTTACCAGCTATGTGCTCTTAGGCACGTTTTACAGCCTTTGTAAGTTTCTTTCTTCTTCTAGTAAATTAGATGTAATGTATTAGATGTAATAAATAGGTCTAATTTATTAGACGAGGAAAGTGAAACTTACCAAGGTTATAAAACCTGCCAAGTAGTATGCGCCCAAGTAGTAGTAGTACCTTCCTCTTTGGTTACTGCAAAGATTAAATGGGATGGATGCAGCAAACAGTATATAGCATGCTGGCATACAGCAAGTATTCAGGAAATGCTATATAGTATTTTTAAAATCTTTTTTAAAGACCTTTTTTTTGAGTAGTCTAGGTTCATAGGAAAACTGAGGAAAGTGCAAAGCTATCCCATAGGCACCCTGCCCCCACACATGCATTACCTACCCTATTATCAATGTCCTTCACCAGAGAGGTCCATTGTTTACAACTGATGAACCTACATTGATATGTAGTGTTATTACTGTTGTGTTACTGATAGGGACAAGAGGCAGGGAAATTCTGGTCAGAAGAGGGTGGGTCCTCATCGAGGGGTCCACCCTCAATCCTGGAGCCACAGCCCAAAGTGAGAACAGGATTTTCTGTTTTTCTGCTCAAATGTTGCCTTTTCCAAAACCACCCATGGCCCACCCAACCTCCATCTTGTGCCCATAAAAACACCAGGCTCTGATGGCAGAGAGAGGAGAGGAGAAGAGGAGAAGCAGCTGGACGTCAGAGACTATGGGTGGACATTGGAGAGAAGCAGCTTGACTTCAGAGGAACAGCTTGATGGTGTTGCTTCAGAGAACAGTCTGGCTGGCCAGAGGAAGATCATCTTCCTGCTCTAGCTCCTTTTCAGTTCCCCTTCCCGCCGAGCACCACTTTCATAGGCAATAAAATCTCCTATGTTACTATCCCCAATTTGTTTGTGTGACCTTATTCCTCCTGGATGCCAGACAAGAACTTGGGTGTGAGTGCAAAAAGCTGTTACATTCACCCTCCATGGAGCTGTTAACACTTAAACCATCATGGACAGCAAAGTTAAAAGACCACAGATTGTAACATTCTTTCTGGGGCTTCAGGGGTCTCCAGCATCCTTCTAGATGCTGCCACAGGGCCACATGAAATTTTGCTCCTGCCAGTGCTTAAAAGTGCTTGCTCCAGCTCCTGCACCTGCTTACCTGTGCTCCCTATCCTGTGTCGGGTGGAACGCAGTGGAATCTACCCCTGCTGGCACCAAAGTGGCCGGCTAGTTCTAGCGCCCGTGCACTCCAGCTCCTGCCCACAAAGGGGTCAGGGAAAATTTCCTGCTTCATTACTATGAGAAAAAAATGAGCTAGGTATCTTACGCATTAAAAAAATATTAATAACGTGATGTAACTGCTATCCTCAAGAGGATTGCAGGTTTCTTAGGAAGATAAAACAAATAAACATGAGTAAATAGATAATATGTCAATCTATGGTTAAGCATTCAATGAGTAGAACAGACAGGAATTCTCAGTCGGGCATGTTGGCTCACACCTGTAATCCCAGCACTTTGGGAGGCTGAGGCGGGAGAATCACATGAGGTCAGGAGTTCAAGACCAGCCTGGCCAACATGGTGAAACCCCATCTCTACAAAAATACAAAAATTGACTGGACACAGTGGCTCACGCCTGTAATCCCAGAATTTTGGGAGGCCAAGGCAGGTGAATCACCTGAAGTCAGGAGTTCGAGACCAGTCTGACCAACATGGAGAAAACCCTGTCTCTACTAAAAATACAAAATTAGCGAGGTGTGGTGGCACATGCCTGTAATCCCAGCTACTCACGAGGCTGAGGCAGGAGAAACGCTTGAACCCGGGAGGTGGAGGTTGCGGTGAGCCGAGATGGCGCCACTGCACTCCAGCCTGGGCAACAAGAGCAAAATTCCGTCTCAAAACAAACAAACAAACAAACAAACAAAACAAAAATTAGCAGGACATGATGGCGGGTGCCTGTAATTCCAGCTACTCGGAAGGCTGAGGCAGGAGAATCTCTTGAACCCAGGAGGCAGAGGTTATAGTGAACCAAGATGGCACCATTGCACTACAGCCTGGGTGACTGAGTGAGACTCTGTCTAAAAAAAATTAAAAAATTAAAAAAAAATTTTTTTTCTCAGGTCCTGGGCATGGATTAGTGAAGCAGATTTTTACCACTGTTTCCTCCGTTTTCTTTCTTGATGACAGCCATTGAAGGTTGGCCAATCTTTTCTTTGGTCGTCTTTCTTCCTCTTCTTTTGTATTTTGAGGATACAAAATTAAAGGTTTAGATTGGTATTCACAAACTCAGGTGTCTTCACAGACCATGCAAGTATTGCAAATGTGTGATGCAGCAAGTGACAATAGGACGTGTTAGCTAATAAAGGACAAATCCCAGGCCTCAACGCATGAATCTAATACATGTGTTTAGAAATACTGTTGGCTAAACCCAATTTGACCTACAGGTCATTGTTTGCAGATCTTGGTATAGGGGGTTTCCAGTTATAACATACTTTAAACAGGCTGAAAAATATGATGGCAAGTGCTACTAATGATAAATGACTGCCTGGGCATGGTGGCTTACTCCTGTAATCCCAGCACTTTGGGAGGCCAAGGCCGAGTGGATCATCTGAGGTCGGGAGTTCCAGACTAGCCTGGTCAACATGGTGAAATCCCATCTCTGCTAAAAATAAAAATTAGCATGTGCCTGTAATCCCAGCTACTCTGGAGGCTGAGGCAGGAGAATTGCTTGAACCTGGGAGACAGAGGTTGCAGTGAACCGAGATGGTGCCATCACACTCCAGCCTGGTCGACAGAGCGAGACTCTGCGTAAAAAATAATAATAACAAAATAATAATAAATGACTAATGTTTACTGAATGCTTACCACATGTCAGTATTGTGTTAAGTACTTTACATTTAATTCTCAAAGCAAGCCAGAAACTGTTGTTATCCATTGTAACAGATAAGAAAATTGAGGCTCAGAGAGATTTAATAACTTGCTCAAAGTGACAGAACTGTAAATGGTTAGAGTCAGGACTTGACTCAGACAGGTATTTTTGATGGTAAATTTCATATTCTTTTTTTTTTTCTTGAGAAAGGGGGCCGGGCGTGGTGGCTCAAGCCTGTAATCCCAGCACTTTGGGAGGCCGAGACGGGCGGATCACAAGGTCAGGAGATCGAGACCATCCTGGCTAACACGGTGAAACCCCGTCTCTACTAAAAAATACAAAAAAAAAACTAGCCGGGCGAGGTGGCGGGCGCCTGTAGTCCCAGCTACTCGGGAGGCTGAGGCAGGAGAATGGCATAAGCCTGGGAGGCGGAGCTTGCAGTGAGCTGAGATCCGGCCACTGCACTCCAGCCTGGGCGACAGAGCGAGACTCCGTCTCAAAAAAAAAAAGAGAAAGGGTCTTGCTGTGTTGCCCAGTTCAGTGGTACCATCTCAGCTCACCACAGCTGTGACCTCCCAGGGCCGAGTGATCCTCCCACCTCAACCTTCTGAGTTGCTGGGACTACAGGCATGCACCACCACATTCTGCTAATTTTGTTTCTTTTTGTAGTGATGAGGTCTCACTGTTGCCCAGGCTGGTCTCCTGGACTCAGGTGATCCTCCCTGTATGGCCTCCCAAAGTGCTGGGATTACGGGGGTGAACCACTGCACCTAGTCAAATTCCACATTCTTGACTGTCACACAAGTCTTGGATTTTAGTCAGAGAATCTTTCAAGAAGGATAGAATTGAAAGAAGGATAGAATTGGTAAGGAAAGACTTAACAAACATATTCGGGCTGAAGGCCAGGCTCGGTGGCTCATTCCTGTAATCGCAGCACTTTGGGAGGCTGAGGCGGGTGGATCAACTGAGGTCAGCAATTTGAGAGCAGCCTTACCAACATGGTGAAACCCTGTCTCTACTAAAAATACAAAAATTAGCCAGGCGTGGTAGCACATGCCTGTAATCCCAGCTACTCAGGAGGCTGAGGCAGGAGAATCGCTTGAACTCGAGAGGCAGAGGTTGCAGTGAGCCTGGATCACGCCATTGCACTCCAGCCTGAGCAACAAGAGTGAAACTCCGTCTCATAAACAAACAAAAAAACAAACATATTCAGGCTGAAAAAAATAAAGAAAGACTTAACTTTTCTATGATAGATTATGCTTATCTATTTACAGATTTTTGTTTTATTGGTTAAAAAATAAGCAATGTTCTTTAAAATTACAATCAATTTTATATCTAATATTCTGGTTTCTTTTTCTGGCTGACCTCAGTGAAATCAAAGTATGTAATACAATAATAATGTTGCAAAAAAGAATACAAAGTAAGACAAACGTAGCCTTAATTGAAGCCTGCCCTAGCATCCCAGGAGGAACCCTGGATAGCTAACAAGCAGCATGTGTTTTTTGATCCTTTGCTTCTTTAATATGCACAACACATTTGCCAGAAATCATGTAGGAAACTGCCACCATCTTGGATGGCATTTGGAACTAAGAGTGTAACTGTCTAGCTACCTGTCTCCAAGCTGTTTGATAAAACTTATCCCTGGCCAGGCGTGGTGGCTCACACCTGTAATCCCAGCACTTTGGGAGGCTGAGGTGGGCCGATCACTTGAGACGGGCAGATCACACCGGCCTGGCCAACATGGTGAAACCTTATCTTTACTAAAAATACAAAAATTAGCTGAGTGTGGGGGTGCACATCTGTAATCCCAGCTACTTGGGAGGCTGAGGCATGGAAATTGCTTAAACCCGGTGGTGGAGGTTGCAGTGACCGGAGATCACGCCACTGTACTCCCGCCTGGGCGACAGACCAAGATCTTGTCTCAAACAAACAAACAAAAAACAAATAAAAAAACACAACAGGAGCTCAAGGCCAGCCTGGCCAAGATGGTGAAACCCTGTGTCTATTAAAACTACAAAAATTAGCCAGGTGAGGTGGCAGGTGCCTGTAATCCCAGCTACTCGAGAGGCTGAGGCAGGAGACTCACTTGAACCTGGGAGGTGGAGTTTGCAGTGAGCCGAGATCGCACCACTGCACTCCCGCCTGGGCAACAGAGTGAGACTCAGTTTCAAACAAACAACCAACCCACCCCCCAACCCCCCACCCAAAAAAAAAAACCCACATCTTATCACTGTACTGTCTATGTGCTTTTATAATGTTCCCAAGAATATTTTGCTAAGGCTTATTAGACTGGGAGCAGTATAAGCAAATGTGTCTGTTTGTTTCAAGTTTTCCAGGAGCAGACTTCTGCGTGGAGACATACAGCTTAGCTCACTCAGCTAGTGCTGCTGCTCCTCTGAAGATACCATCACCCAGAGGTAGCTCTGGTAGGATGAGATAACTCTGCTTCCAGACAATCAACCAGCTTAACCACTAGCAGGCATTTATTAGGCACACACTAAGCATGCAGTAGGCATACATTGACATTGTGAGTTTTACAGACTTCTAAGACTAGGATTCTTGTTCTTAAGGGAGTTTTAATCTAGTGAGGACAGCTAATGTTTATCTAGCCATCCAATCATCCTCCTCTTTCTCTCTCTACACATATGCAGTCCTGTGTTACATATGATGTTCTGAGTAATGACAGTGGTCCCATGAGATTATAATGAAGCTGAAAAATTCCTATCTCTTAGTGACGTCAGAGGCAGTATAACTTCATAGCACAACACATTACTGACATGTTTGTGATGATGCTAGTGTAAGCAAACCTACTGCACTGTCCATCGCATAAAAGTACACTACAGTACAGTACAGCAATGTCCTAGGCCTTCACATTCACCCACCACTCACTCACTGACTCATCCAGAGCAGCTTCCAGTCCTGCAAGCTCCAAGCGCTATTCATGGCAGGTGCCCAATACAGGTGCACCGTTTTAAAAATCTTTTATATTATATTTTTACTATACCCTTTCTATGTCTAGAGATGTTTAGATACACAAATACTTATCATAATGTTACAATTGCCTACAGTATGCAGTATAGCAACATATTGTACAGGTTTGCAGCCTAGGCACAGCAAGCTATACTATATAGCCTAGGTGTGGAGTAGGCTATACCAGGGTCCCCAGCCCGCAGGCCACGGACTGGTACAGGTCCACGGACTGTTAGAAACCTGGCCTGCACAGCAGGAGGTGAGGCAAGGGCAAGCTAGCATCACCACCTGAGATCTGCCTCCTGTCGGATCAGTAGAGGCATCAGATTCTCACAGGAACATGAACCCCTATTGTGAACTGCACATTCGAGGGAATCTAGGTTGCACACTCCTTATGAGAATCTAACTCAAGCTTGTCCAACCTGTGGTCTGTGGGCTGCATATGGCCCAGGAGGGTTTTGAATATGGCCTAACATAAATTTGTAAACTTTGTTAAAACATTGTGAAATTTGTTTGCAATTTTTTTTTTTTTTTTTTAAGCTCATCGGCTATCATTAGTGTTAGTGTATTTTATGTGTGGCCCAGGACAATTCTTCTTTTTCTTCCAATGTGGCCCAAAGAAGCCAAAAGATTGGACAGCCTTGACTAATGCCTGATGATCTGAGGCAGAACAGTGTCATCCAGAAACCACTCCCACCTCTTCCTTCCCCCTACCCACTGCCATCCTTGGAAAAATTGTCTTCCACGAAAACTATCCCTGGTGCCAAAAAGGTTGGGGATATTGCCGGGCTATACCATTTGTGTTTGTGTAAGTATACTCTATAACATTCCTACAACAATGAAATTACTGAACAATGCATTTCTCAGAAAGTCTTTAATCTTAATAATTACCTTAACTAACAGTTTTTTGTAAGAGAAATTTCCAAGATCACTTTTAAAAAGCCACTTAAAAAATACATTCTTCAGGAATTTTTCCAAAAGATATGCTGCCAGGAGTATATTTGAACAGTAATACAAATGTCTTAAAAATGAAGTAAATGAAGTAAGCCAGCCAGGCGTAGTGGCTCATAGCTGTAATCCCAGCACTTTGGGATGTCGAGGCAGGTGGATGGTCTGAGGTCAGGAGTTCGAGATCAGCCTGGCCAATGTGGCAAAA
>NW_012111031.1:7516937-7520440 GCF_000951035.1 Colobus angolensis palliatus
CGAGATCACACCGCTACACTCCAGCCTGAGTGACAGAGCAAGACTCTGTCTCAAAAAAACAAAAACAAAGAAGTAAGATGGCTGGGCAGAGGCTCACGCCTGTAATCCCAGCACTTTGGGAAGCCATGGAAGGAGGGTTGCGTGAGCTCAGGAGCTCAAGACCAGCCTGGGCAACATGGTGAAGCCCCATCTCTACAAAAAGTACAAAAATCAGCTGGGCATGGTGGTGCACACCTACAGTCCCAGCTACTTGGGAAGATGAAATGGGAGGATGGCTAGAGCTTGGGAGGCAGTGGTCGAGGTCATGCCACTGCAGGCCAGCCTGGACCACAAAGTGAGACCTTATCTTCAAAAAAAAAAAAGTAAACTTACATAAAGCTATATATGCAATAAAACTGCATAGAACTATCTACAAACAAGATAAAACCCACAAAGATGGGGAGAAACCAGAGCAGAAAGGCTGAAAATTCCAAAAACCAGAACACCTCTTCTCCTCCAAAGGAACACAACTCCTTGCCAGCAAAGGAACAAAACTGAACAGAGAATGAGCTTGATGAGTTGACAGAAGTAAGCTTCAGAAGGTCGGTAATAACAAACTTCTCTGAGCTAAAGGAACATGTTCTAACCCATCGCAAGGAAGCTAAAAACCTTGAGAAAAGGTTAGATGAATGGCTAACTAGAATAACCAGTGTAGAGAAGAGCTTAAATGACCTAATGGAGATGAAAACCGCAATATGAGAACTGTGTGAAGCATACGCAAGCTTCAATAGCCCATTCGATCAAGTGGAAGAAAGGATATCAGTGATTGAAGATCAAATTAATGAAATAAAGCGAGAAGACAAGATTAGAGAAAAAAGAGTGAAAAGAAACAAACAAAGCCTCCAGGAAATATGGGACTATGTGAAAAGACCAAATCTACGTTTGATTGGTGTACCTGAAAGTGATGGAAAGAATGGAACCAAGTTAGAAAACACTCTTCGGGGTATTATCCAGGAGAACTTCCCTAACCTAGCAAGGCAGGCCAACATTCAAATTCAGGAAATACAGAGAACTCCACAAAGATACTCCTCAAGAAGAGCAACCCCAAGACACATAATTGTCAGATTCATCAAGGTTGAAATGAAGGAAACAATGTTAAGCACAGCCAGAGAGAAAGGTCGGATTACCCACAAAGGGAAGCCCATCAGACTAACAGTGGCTCTCTCAGCAGAAACCCTACAAGCCAGAAGCAGGGGTGGGGGTGGGGGGATCAATATTCAACATTCTTAAAGAAAAGAATTTCCAACTCAGAATTTCATATCCAGCCAAACTAAGCTTCATAAGTGAAGGAGATTACAGACAAGCAAATGCTGGAGATTTTATCACCACTAGGTCTGTCTTACAAGAGCCCTGAAGGAAGCACTAAACATGGAAAGGAACAACCAGTACCAGCCATTGCAAAAACATGCCAAATTGCAAACACTATCAATGCTAGGAAGAAACTACACCAATTAACGGGCAAAATAACCAGCTAGCATCATAATGACAGGATCAGATTCACACACAACAATGTTAACCTTAAATGTAAATAGGCTAAATGCCCCAGTTAAAAGACACAGATAAAGAGTTAAGACCCACGAGTGTGCTGTATTCAGGAGACTCATCTCATGTGCAAAGACACACATAGGCTCAAAATAAAGGGATGGAGGAAGATCTATCAAGCCAATGGAAAGCAAAAAAAAGCAGGAGTTGCAATCATGGTCTCTGATAAAACAGACTTTAATCCAACCAAGATCAAAAGAGACAAAGAAGGCCATTACATAATGGTAAAAGGATCAATTCAACAAGAAAAGCTAACTATCCTAAATATATATAGGAGCACCCAGATTCATAAAGCAAGTTCTTGGAGACCTACAAAGAGACTTAGACTCCCACACAATAATAATGGGAGACTTTAACATCCCACTGTCAATATTAGACAGATCAACGAGAAAGAAAATTAACAAGGATATCCAGGACTTGAACTCAACTCTATACCAAGTGGACCTAATAGACATCTACAGAGCTCTCCACCCCAACTCAACAGAATATACATTCTTCTCAGCACCACATTGCACTTACTCTAAAATTGACCACATAATTGGAAGTAAAACACTCCTCAGCAAATGTGAAAGAATAGAAATCACAACAAACTGTCTCTCAGACCAGAGTGCCATCAAATTAGAACTCAGGATTACAAAACTCACTCAAAGTCACACAACTACATGGAAACTGAACGACTTGCTCCTGAATGACTGCTGGGTAAATAACAAAATGAAGGCAGAAATAAAGATGTTCTTTGAAACCAATGAAAACAAAGATACAATGTACCAGAATCTCCCAGACACATTTAAAGCAGTGTGTAGAGGGAAATTTATAGCACTAAATGCCCACAGGAGAAAGCAGGAAAGATATAAAATCAACACCCTAACATCGCAATTAAAAGAACTAGAGAAGCAAGAGCAAACAAATTCAAAAGCTAGCAGAAGACAAGAAATGACTAAGATCAGAGCAGAACTGAAGGAGACAGAGACACAAAAACACCCTTCAAAAAATAAATGAATCCAGGAGCGGCTTTTTTGAAAAGATAGACAAAATGAATAGACCGCTAGTAAAACTAATAAAGAAGAAAAGAGAGAAGAATCAAATAGACACAACCAAAACTGGTAAAGGGGATATCACCACCGATTCCCTAGAAATACAAAAAACCATCAGAGAATACTATAAACACCTCTATGCAAATAAACCAGAAAATCTAGAAGAAATGGATAAATTCCTGGACACATACACCCTTGTCCCAAGACTAAACCAGGAAGAAGTTGAATCTCTGAATAGACCAATAACAGGTTCTGAAAATTGAAGCAATAATTAATAGCCTACCAAGCATAAGAAGTCCAGGACCAGACGGATTCACAGCCGAATTCTACCAGAGGTGCAAACAGGAGCTGGTACCATTCCTTCTGAAACTCTTCCAAACAACAGAAAAAGAGGAAATCCTCCCTAACTCATTTTGTGAGGCCAGCATCATCCTGATACCAAAGCCTGGCAGAGACACAACAAAAAAATAATTTTAGGCCAAAATCCCTGATGAACATCAATGTGAAAATCCTCAATAAAATACTGGCAAACTGAATCCAGCAGCACATCAAGAAGCTTATCCACCATGATCAAGTTGGTTTCATCCCTGGGATGCAAGGCTGATTCAACATATACAAAGCAATAAATGTAATCCATCACATAAACAGAACCAACGACAAAACCCACGGTTATCTCAATAGATGCAGAAAAGGCCTTCGACAAAATTCAACAGCCTTTCATGCTAAAAACTCTTAATAAACTAGGTATTGATGGAACATATCTCAAAATAATAAGAGCTATGTATGACAAACCCACAGCCAATATCATCCTGAATGGGCAAAAACTGGAAGCATTCCCTTTGAAAACTGGCACAAGACAAGGATGCCCTCTCTCACCACTCCTATTCA
>NW_012111031.1:7520745-7551164 GCF_000951035.1 Colobus angolensis palliatus
GAGGACACAAACAAATGGAAGAACATTCCATGCTCATGGATAGGAAGAATCAATATCGTGAAAATGGCCATACTGCTCAAGGTAATTTATAGATTCAATGTTATCCCCAGCAAGCTACCACTGACTTTCTTCATAGAATTGGAAAAAACTACTTTAAAGTCCATATGGAACCAAAAAAGAGCCCCTATTGCCAAGATTATCCTAAGCAAAAAGAACAAAGCTGGAGGCATCATGCTACATGGCTTCAAACTATACTACAAGTCTACAGTAACCAAAACAGTATGGTACTGGTACCTAAACAGATATATACATCAATGGAACAGAACAGAGGCCTCAGAAATAACACCACACATCTACAACCATCTGATCTTTGACAAACTCGACAAAAACAAGCAATGGGGAAAGGATTTCCTATTTAATAAATGGTGCTGGGAAAGCTGGCTAGCCATATGTAGAAAGCTGAAACTGGATCCCTTCTTTATACCTTACACAAAAATTAACTCAAGATGGATTAAAGACTTAAATGTAAGGCCTAAAACCATAAAAACCCTAGAAGAAAACCTAAGCAGTACCATTCAGGACATAGGCATGGGCAAAGACTTAATGACTAAAACACCAAAAGCAATGGCAACAAAAGCCAAACCAGACAAATGGGATCTAATTAAACTAAAGAGCTTCTGCACAGCGAAAGAAACTATCATCAGAGTGAATAGGCAACCTACAGAATGCAGAAAATTGTTTGCAATCTATCCATCTGACAAAGGACTAATATTCAGAATCTACAAAGAACTTAAACAAATTTACAAGAAAAAAACAAACAACTCCATCAAAAAGTGGGCAAAGGATATGAACAGACACTTTTCAAAAGAAGACACTTACGCAACCAACAGACATGTGAAAAAATGCTCATTATCACTGGTCATCAGAGAAATGCAAATCAAAAGCACAATGAGATGCCATCTCACACCAGTTAGAATGGCAATCATTAAAAAGTCAGGAAACAACAGATGCTGGAGAGGATGTGGAGAAATAGGAATGTTTTTGCACTGTTGTTGGGAGTGTAAATTAGTTCACCCATTGTGGAAGACAGTGTGGCGATTCCTCAAGGATCTAGAACTAGAAATACCATTTGACGCAGCAATCCCATTACTGGGTATATACCCAAAGGATTATAAATCATGCTACCGTAAAGACACATGCACACGTATGTTTATTGTGGCACTATTCACAATAGCAAAGACTTGGAACCAACCCAAATGTCCACCAATAATAGACTGGATAAAGAAAATGTGGCACATATACACTATGGAATACTATGCAGCCATGAAAAAGGATGAGTTCATGTCCTTTGCAGGGACATGGATGAAGCTGGAAACCATCATTCTCAGCAAAGTATCACAAGGACAGAAAACCAAACACCGCATGTTCTCACTCATAAGTGGGAGTTGAACAAGGAGAACACATGGACACAGGGAGGGGAACATCACACACCAGGGCCTGTTGTTGGAGTGGCTGGGGGAGGGATAGCATTAGGAGAAATACCTAATGAAAATGATGAGTTGATGGGTGCAGCAAACCAACATGGCACATGTATACCTACGTAACAAACCTGAACGTTGTGCACGTGTATCCTAGAACTTAAAGTACAATAATAACAAAAAAAGAACTATCTACAAACAAACACACTTTTACAAATAAGCTTATGTAAAACTGGTGAAATATGAATATGTTCTGTGGATTGTAGCAATGTCAATTTCCTTTTCATGGTAATGCACCATAGGTAAGATGTGACCATTACATGGAGGCTGGGTGAAAGGTGCACTGATTGGACCTCTCTTTCCTTTTTTTTTTTTTTTTTCAGGGGGAGGCAGTAATTTCTTGTGAATCTACAATTCTTTCAAAATAAAAAAATGAAAAAAAATCATGTAAGAGAAAAATTAAGTTAATCACTACACACTAATAAAAAATATACAAGATATTTGATAAGTTAAAAAAATTAACTGTGGCCAGGTGCGGTGGCTCAAGCCTGTAATCCCAGCACTTTGGGAGGCTGAGGCAGGTGGATCATGATGTCAAGAGTTCAAGACCAGTTTGGCCAACATGGTGAAACCCCGTTTCTACTAAAAATACAAAAATTAGCTGGACATAGTGGCACATGCCTGTAATCCCAGCTACTCCAGAGGCTGAGGCAGGACAATTGCTTGAACCAAGAGGTTCAGTGAGCTGAGATCATACTACTGCACTCCAGCCTGGGCAACAGAGCAAGACTCCATCTCAAATAAATAAATAGTGTTTTGTCACCTGTGACAGATAAAAAAATTATAGAAAAATAGGTACAGTATGATAATATACTGCCAAAGGTTTATGCCTGTAATCCCAGCACTTTGGGAGGCTGGGGTGGGCAGATCGCTTGAGTCCAGTAGTCTGAGACCAGCCTGGGCAACATGTCGAAACCTCATCTACAAAAATTACAAAAATTAGACAGGTGTGGTGGCATGTACCTGTAGTCCCAGCTACTTGGGAGGATGAGATGGGAGGATCACTTGAGCCTGGGGAAGTCGAGGCTGCAGTAAGCCCTGACTGCACTTGGGTGACAGAGAGAGATCCTGTCTCAAAGAGGGAAAAAAAAGCATAAAGCAAAACTATATATTCATATGCTGTATATGCAAACATATATTATGCCAAAATATTAGAAAAAGATCTTGAATGATGCACATCAAACTGGTAATAATAGAAGGGCTTCTGCAATAGCGGGTGAGGGCTTTTTAAATAAGATAACTTCTGATTTATCTGATTATTGGAATTTTTAAAAGTGAGAATGTATTCCTTGTATAATTAACAAATACAAAAAGAAATTCTTGGAGTTACACTTGACAAATTTTTGGTAATGTGAGATTGCAAAAGAAACAAAGATTGATTAAGAAAGAATTTTGGGCCAGGCATGGTGCCTGGCCAACATGGTGAAACCCTGTCTCTACCAAAATTACAAATTAGTCAGGCATGGTGGTGGGCACCTGTAATCCCAGCAACATGGGAGGTTGAGGCAGGAGAACCGCTGGATCCTGGGAGGCAGAGGTTGTAGTGAGCCGAGATCGTGCCACTGCACTCCAGCCTGGGCAACAAGAGCAAAACTCCGTCTCAAATGAAAACAAAAACAAAAACAAAAACAAAAAACAACCCATCAGATGCTATTTATTTCCCAAGAACTGTGCCTGCAATTCAGGTAGCTGCCACCATAGAGTCATTAACTGCTAACCTGTGTAAAAAGAAGAATGCAGCTTAGAGCAAGATAGAAATAATTCCTTGGCTATTTTTTGCACACTGCCTATGGATAGCCCTAGTCCAAAAGGAGCAGTAAACAACAACAACAAAAACCTAAGTACAATTTGCTACTGCTAGCATTTAACATAGATAGTTAATTACCATTGCTTAATCTAACTTTGGCTCTCCATGAGACCTAAACTGGTTAGCTTACCTTTTTTTTTTTTTTTTTTTTAAGATGGAGACTCGCTCTGTCACCCAGGTTGGAGTGCAGTGGTGCTATCTTGGCTCACTGCAACCTCCACCTTCCGGGTTCAAGCAATTCTCCTGCCTCAGCCTCCCAAGTAGCTGGGACTACGGGTGCCCATCACCAAGCCAGGCTAATTTTTGTATTTTTAGTAGAGATGTTGCTTCACCATATTGGCTAGGCTGGTCTCGAACTCCTGACCTTGTGATCCACCCGCCTAGGCCTCCCGAAGTGCTGGGATTACAGGCATGAGCCACCATGCCTGCCGCTTACATAAATTTTTAGGTCGATTGTCTTTGGGTATAAAACATTGATCTCTATCTCCAGCACTTTAGAACTCTAGAACAATTAAAGCTTTTGATCCCTCTTTCTGGTTAAAAATTTTGACTCATGATTTGTAATTGGAGATAACGAGTGTATTGATCTTTTGACCATTGCTAATGATATTTAGGGTACTGATATTTACTCTCCCTTCTACCTCTTATGGGAAAAAACCTGTTTACTGCTCCATCCAACTTGGCTTAGCTCTGAAGAGACCATCTGGTCATCCACTTCTCCATGACAACTGTCCCAACAGTGGTCATTTCTCATTGGATTTGTCTGATGATAACTCTCATTAATTTGCTTCCCGGTTTCCTTCTCCAGCGTACTGTATATACTTTTGGTTAAGACTACTAATTTAGGATTGTTTAGTAATCCATGCCAGTTTCCAGATATTTTAGGAGAGATCCCAAATGGAATAGGATCTTTAATCATCTGAAAATTTTAAAGCATATTTAAATGAACAGTTTCAAAACAGAACTCTCTCGAAGTGGTTTTCCTGTTACCTTCCTAACCTTGCAGTGTGTGTATACGTGTTTACGTGTGAAACTAACCATAGATATACATACCAGATATGTCATAGTCTGAAGTAACCAGACAGAAAACAAACAAAATGAGAAGCTGGGAGAAACTTCCTTGATTTGGAAAATTTTGGCCTTTTCAGACTCATTTCTCATGGTTTTTCCATTGGGAGTGGTTAGAATGGAGATGGCATTAATAGGAGCCTGCAATGAATTTCTTAAGTTTTTTCTTTTTCTGTGCTCTACATTCATAGTATTTATCAGAACACAGTCTGCTTTTTATTGGGGGAAAAGCCCAATTTTTATATCTTGATGACAAAACCACTTCACTAGCATTCTTGGGACTGCTAACATCGGATGTGAACTTCACCTCATTACATCAAGGTCATTTTTTTCAAAAAGGAAAAAGAATGAGGCAAACCCGAAAGTAAAATAAGAGTTTTTTAAAAATCTGTGCACAAGTTCCCCAAATCAAGATGGAGTAATAACTACTTCTGTGATTTCTGCCAATTAATCCACCCCCACACCACAAACCAAAGTTTCCAAAACGAGTTAAAGAGCAGCATTAGTGACTCAGACCGAACAGCTTCACCCACATGGCCCCACTGCAAAGGGTTTTCAGTTGCCACTGCTATTTCCCTTTGCCGATAGTGACATTTACCTGGGCAGAGTGATAGGAGTAGTGACGTCATTGCTTTCCCAGCAACTTCTGTGGTCAGTCCCTGCCATTGGAAGTGTCTTGAATTTTTTTGTTGTTTTCTTTTTTTGAGACCAGGCCTCCCATGCTGGAGTGCAGAGGCACAGTCATGGCTCACTGTAGCCTCAGTCTTCCTGACTCGAGGACTCCTCCCACCTCAGCCCCCCTTAGTAGCTGGGACTACCGGTGTGTGCCACCACACGCAGCTAATTTTGAAATGTTTTGTAGACAGTCTCCCTATGTTGCCCAGGCTGGTCGTTTGGAAGTGAAGGAAGTAAACCGTATCTCAGGGAACCCTAACCACATGCTTTTTCCTGTCAGAGCCCTTCACTGGCTTCCCACAGGTACGGAATCAGTTCCACAAAAAAGCACAGTGGTCAAGTCATTTCCTGACCTGCCATAGTCTGCCCCTCCAGCCTTACCGATCACTATTGTTTACCCTAAGCCAACAAACTGAATTATTCTAGTTCCCCCTAAAGGTCATTTTTTTCTTTTTTTGGCCTGTGTATCTGGCTACCTAGATTGTCTTTCTCCTTTCCCGGCTCCAAAAAGCCAAATCATCCTCGTTGTTTAAGACCCACGAAGCTCTCAGTCACCCTCTCTTGTTTTTCTAGAGATATGCCTCTCCCTTAAAGTATCAGCCACCTCTGCCTTATAATCAGATTATTTGTTTATATTTGCTATACGCTGCTTGAAGGATAAATCTGTTGCTTTTCTGTTTTTGTGTGCTGGACTCTGTTTAGCATGGTTTTTGCCAGGACTCAGTGACAACTTACTGGCTTGAACCTCAAACTCAACATGTCTGAGCTCATGATCTGTTTCCTCCACTCCCACCCCAACCTCTCCCCTTGGATTTCCTGTCATGCTGATGGAAACCCCATCCTCTTCACTGCACATGCCAGAAAATGTCATGTCATTCTTTCTCCTCTGTACCTCAATCCCCAGCCCCTATGTGATCAGAAACAGTACTGTCAATTTTGCCTGTCTGATAACTCTTAAATTTACACCCCTGTTGCTTCTAGCCACAGACCTATGACTTTAGTTCTGTCATCATCAGCCCTGGCCTGTGTCAAAGCACCTCCTAACCCATCTGTCTGTTGCCCTTTTCCCCTGCCCTCCACTCCCACCCAAATCCATTGTCCACACTGAAGCCAGTGTGATCTCCAAAATGCAGACCTGATGATGCCACTTTCTTGCTTATGGCTCTCAAAATCTAGTTCCAACTCTTTAATTTTATGTATAAGTTCCTTTATAACCTGACTCGTTCCTTTACCATTCATACAGCTCTCCTCTCATCTTCTGCCCTCCAAAATCCAAACTCCTCCCATGCTGGATGCAGAGATTTCTCAGAAGTTTCTTTAAGATTTCTACCAAGGACTGATTCAAACTGATGGTTTAAATACATTTTAGTTATTTTAAAAACTATACAAGAAAAAGCATCCATATAAATGTATTACATACCACAGTTCTACGTGTTAAGGACCATCATTAATTTTGGTATCGAGTTAATTCTTCAGTATGGAACTTCTACCTTCTCTGTGAGTATACGCTGCCATGCCTTAAATGTCCCCTTCAAAACACATGGTGAAACTTAATCACCAATGTGGCTGTTTTGAGAGGTGGTGCCTTTAAGAGGTGACTGAATCATGAGGGCTCTGCCCTGATTAATTAATTAATTCATGGATTAATAGATGAATGGGTTATCATGGGAGAGGAACTGGTAGCTTTATAAAAAAAAGAGAGACCTGAGCTAGCATGCCCAGCCCCCTTGTTATATGGTACCCTGTGCAGCCTTGGGATTCTCCAGTGTCCCCAACAGCAGGAAGACTCTCACCAGATGCAGCCCCTTGACCTTGGACATCTTAGCTTCCATAACTGTAAGAAATAAAGTTCTTTTCTTAGAAATCACCCAGTTTCAAGTATTCTACTATAAGCAAGAGGAAAAAAAAAGACTAAGACATACTTGAAGTATTTGTAAATATGTCATTAATTAGAAAAGTGGGTAGTTTCGCATAGTTCAATGGTTCTCACCTTTTTGTTGTTGTTGTTGAAACTAGGCCAGTACAGATCTGCTCAAGTAAAAATTTTATAGCATTACTATAGAGCTCAATGAAACCTCAAACCAGGTGAAGGCCCATAGCCTTGACATACTTATTACTACATGTCAAAGCATCGTATTTTATTAGAGATATTTTACCATTTACTCTGAAGTTAGGGTGTTTAATGCTGACTTTTATATTATGATAAGAAATGCAAGCCATTGTTAAATATTGTTGTGACTAAAATTTGAAACTAAAAATCTCTTCAACTTCTTGTCTAAGTTTTTGGATTAATTCATTTGAGAGTATACTATACTTGAAAGGAGATCTAAAACATACACACACATACACACACACGCACACACATTCCATTTGCATCTACTTATGTGAATAAGGGTTTTCTAGTTACACAGATATACGTAAAGAATTTTTTAAAAGCCAAAAAATAATCAAAGACAACTGAAATAGATAATTTGGATTGATGTGGAGCAAAGCATGATACTTAATTCCAAATATTTATGTTCATCAAAGTTATCTTGCTATTACTTATAGATAAGCAAATATTCAAAATAAAAATGTTCAAAATAAATGTATACCAGTAAAAAATGTCATCCTTATCTGTTCTATATATTTGAGCCCCAAGAAAAATTTCATTTGAAAAGACAGGTTTCAGTAATTTTGTTTTTTTTTTTAATGTGAGAGCCATTGACACATCAGTACAGACTCTATCTTCCTCTTGATCCTAGTAAGGTGTTTATATTATGTCCTCCAAGCGCAGAGAAGAGAACTACCAGATGTCCACATCTATGTTTTCTGTTCCAGCCAGGATTAACTCTGATCTAAATGGAGACCTATCCATTTCCTGTTGGCATTTCCCATATGTTCTCAGGGGAGCTAAGGTATGGCTGATTCTGGGCAGAATGCCCCCACGGTCTCTGCCCTATCCTTTCCCCTCCTTTCACCAGGTTGCACTTATAAGATGCCTCTGGGTGTTGATAGCATGGCCACATACATTCTTTCCTTTTGCTGCACTCCCTCTGCCCCGTCTCGTCTCACAATACACACACATTAGTCTATTAATTCCAAAGACTCCAAAGAACAGAACTTACTCAGCAGAACTAATAAGATTGCAACAATGTCAGACAGTACCTTGCTATGCATGATTTTTTAAATAAAGAAGGCATCCTACTTCAACATGGGATTATATAATTTCTAGGATTTAGATCCTTCCTTGATCAGCAAGAAATATGTATGTATTTGCCAAATCTTGCCTCCTACAGAGTGCTAAATTAACAGCACATTTGGTGCTTGTGATCAGCAGAGTTCCATAGTACTTTGGCTGGTTGTGTGCTTGATAGGGATCTAGCTGAATCCATAAAGATATGGGTGATGAACCGGGCACGGTGGCTCACGCCTGTAATCCCAGCACTTTGGGAGGCCAAGGCAGGTGGATCACTTGAGGTCAGGAGTTCCAGACCAGCCTGGCCAACATGGTGAAACCCCGTCTCTAGTAAAAATCCAAAAAATTAGCCTGGTGTGGTGGTGGCGGGTGCCTGTGATCCCAGCGAGTCAGGAGGCTGAGGCAGGAGAATCGTTTGAACCCGGGAGGCAGAGGTTGCAGTGAGCCGAGATTGCGCCACTGCACTCCAACCTGGGCGATAAGAGCAAAACTTCGTCTCAAAAAAAAAAAAAAAAAAAGATACGGGTGATAATAATGCTATTTCCACAGGGTTAAATTCCATCACGAGATGCTCACAGCTGCCCAGAATGGCACTGGGAAATATGAGTTTGTCCTTGTCCTTTTGACCACCTTGCTGGTTGGATTCCTGAGAGCTCTAATTATTGCCCTGTGAACAGAGCTGGTCTTTGGCTTGTTTATCAGCTCCAGAGCTGAGGAAATTGGGCTTTATCTCTTTCAGATTAGATCACTACAAGCCTCATTGGGTAAGGGTAGAGGAAGGAGGGGTGGATAAAGCCCTGACTCCCTTTACTCAAAATGCCTCAGCAAAGCCCAAACCCTTTCTAGAACAAAGCGCCAAGACTTTTCCTCCCAGCTCCATGCAGGATAACTAATGGGGATTTATTTATTTACTCCTTTCAAGAGGCTTTTAATTGGGAAACCTTTTCCCTAACCAAAACGCGATCTCTTTGAAGATAAGGCCCTTTTTGCCTCAGGTTTCTGCTTCTCCCGTTTTCCATTTCCTTCAAGTTTTATTAACTATGTAGCCATGTGGGAGGTGGGGGTTGGGGGCCAGGGCTTCTGGGTCACTCAGGAACTTGGTACCTTTCCTGCCAACAGATTCCCCCCTTCTAAAAAAAAGGAAAGACAAGAAAAGAAAAAAACACATTAAAAACCCCAATGAAACAAAACACCCCACTCTGCAGTTCTTCACGGTTCTTATTTGAAAGGAGCCTGGTTCTTTGGGCGCGGCCTGGCTGGCTGACCACCTCTGGTGGCTCTTGGGGGCCTGGGGAGGAAAGTGGGCCCCAGGGATGCGCTAGCAGGGGCAGGCCTGCGTCCTTCACGTCTCTCAGCCCCTTTCTGACAGGCTCTGGTCCTGGCTTACCATTTATCATTCCTTCACGCTGCCTTCTGTTCTTTGACCTCCAGCCACGAAACGACTTCCTGATTACCAAAGCAGGGTGCCACCTCCCTTGGCCAGAAAGCCAACCTGGAACTGAGCGAGGTTTCATTAAAATTCACCACCCCACTGTTGCTCCTTGGATTCCCATGAAGTTAACTCCTTGGTGCACTGATCTCGAGGGCGAGCTGGCTGCATTGGAGCGCCCGGTTAAATGTCTTTTTATTTTTTTTTTTGCCTTTTATAAAAAAAAAACAAAAAAAACCCATGGAAGGGTTTAGAAAGGAACATTTGATCCTTGCCACTTTTGCAGACTCCAGACAGCCGAGTGAACAACGTATCTGTCCACTATACATCGGGGGAATTGAGGGCCCCTGAAGGGAAAGTGGCCAGTGGCCAGACAGAAAGGGGAAAACCAGATCACAGGATTTCTGAAACTCAAGTCAGCTGCATTCATGAGCAAATCAGCAGTCTCCTGGTTCTTGACCTCCTTTGGGCATTGTGAGGGCTGATGAGCTCATGCTTGTAAAGACTGCAAGCCTTTAATTGAAGTATAATTAATAACCATCTGATCAGTGAATAACAATAATAATGCTGATGTAATCCCCTTCCCCCACAGCCCCTCTTCTGTTTCCTTGGGTGGGTAACACCCTGGGATAATGTCCCAGCACACTCAGCTAGGTGAACGGCTCTAGGTGCAGACAAATCATCGCAGCCATGTGCTTGCTGGCATAGCCTAGGGTTGGCCCGCCACCAGGAGACCTCGGGGCACAGAACAATGCAGCAATGTTCTGCAAGTGTTGGGCTGTTCAGGAAATGGGAAAGTTCAACCTGTTTCATGACTCAGGTACCAGGACACCCACTTGCTTCTTGCCAACCTGGTGGCCTCTCAGGCAAGACAGCTGCACCTGGAAGCCTTACTAAGACTGATAGTTACTTATTTCTCCTGTTCTCTGTCTCCCTGTCTTTCCATAGACCCCTCACCCAATAAGATGAGTGTGTCTCCCCAGGAAGATACAAATGTATTAGGCTGCTGCCTCCACACTATTGATTATCAGAGGGATATGTGGACGCCAGTCAACATGCATCAGGAAGCATCTTGAGAACCTGATGAATGAAGATGTCATAGGCTTTACAAAAAAGAATCATTTTGGTTCTTAGGCTTCACAGAGTTTAATCCATAAAACAGAGTTCCCAAAGCAGACTCCAGGCTTAAAACAAGTGGTTAGAATGGAAACAGGAAAACAATGATGAAAGAAGCCGTTTATCATCCACTTTTGCCCTAAAACCCTCTCTGGCCAAAAAGCTGAGATAGACAGAATGGAATCCACAGCTAGAGCAGATAATAATACTTTTTAGTTGCAAACAGTTTACAGCTTACCAAGTGCTTCCATATAGCATGACCTCATTTGAGCCTCACAATATCTTTGTAAGGTTGGCTGAGTTTATGATTCCCAGCTTATAGATGAGGAATCTGAGGTCCAAAGAGGCTAAGTGACTCACTCACACAGAGTGGCAGAGTCAGAGCCAAACCTATGCTCCTATAAGACAATAAGACTTGCTCCACAATGGAGAGATTCCACAATCTCCTCTTTACTGAGAAGATCAGTAGCCAATTTATTCAATAAATAGGTAATGAATGCCCATTCTGTGTTCAGCACTGTACTAGGTGTTGGGGAGAGAGCAGTGAACATAACATAGAAGGTTTTCATAATATTTTCGTCTCTATATTAGTGTTGTCCTTGCTTGACGCTCTAGGCCATCGGTTCCTTCTAGAGAGATGTGTAGTTGTTAAAGTTCTTTTGGCCAAACAGTAAAAGTCAGGTCTGGCTAGCTAATGCACAGAGAGGGAGTTTATTTGAGAGATCATGGAGTAGCTAATATACTTTGGATATTTGTCCCCTCCAAGTCTCATATTGAAATTTGGTCACCAATGTTGGAGGTGAGGCCTAGTGGGAGGTGTTTGGATCATGAGGGTGGATCCCACATGAATGGCTTGGTGCCGTACTTGCTGTAATGAATGAGTTCTAGCACCACTGGTTCTGGTAAGAATTGGTTGTTTAAGGCCAGGCGTGGTGGCTCATGGTGGCTCACACCTGTAATCTCAGCATTTAGGGAGGCTGAGGTGGGTGGATCATCTGAGGTCAGGAGTCCAAGACCAGTCTGACTAACATGGCAAAACCCTGTCTCTACTAAAAATACAAAAATTAGCCAGGCATGGTGGCACGTCCCTGCAGTCCCAGCTACTTGGGAGGCTGAGGCAGGAGAATTGCTTGAACTCAGGAGACGGAGGTTGCAGTGAGCTGAGATTGCACCGCTGCACTCCATCCTGGGCAACAGAGTATAAGAGGGGCAATAAGAGGGTCAAATGTTGATGTTTGTTGGAGTGGGATGATGGGTGCCTGGGGGCTCTGTCTCAAAAAAAGAAAAAGAAAAAGAAAAAAGAGTTGATTGTTTAAACGAGTGTGGCACCCACTCCCTCTTTCTTGCTTTCCTGCCATGTGAAACATCTGCTCCCCCTTCACCTACCTTCATGATTGTAAGCTTCCTGAGGTCACCAAAAGTGGATGCTGGCACCGTACTTCTTATAAGCCTACAGAACTGTGAGCCAAATAAACTTCCTTTCTTTATAAACTATCCAGCCCAAGGTATTCTTCTGTAGCCACCCCAATGAACTAAGACAGTGGAATTCAAGCAAATGTCATTCTACCCCAAGCTTTGGGAAAACCAAGAACCTATGTTCCCTGGGTTTGGGTAGAGCAGTTTCCAGGCTCTCAGCAGCAGAAGTGAGGAGACCTTCTCTTTCATCTAGCGTTTTTCCCGACCATGTTCTGCTTTCAAGTTCAAATCCCATCAGAGAGAATCCCATTGGCCCACCTTGACCCAAAGTCTCTACCTTTGGAAGAAAGCCCTCAAGGTCGCAGGGCAGGATCACAGACAGGAGACATTATTACTAACCAGTTTCCAGGGAACAGAAATCACTGGGCTCTGGGGAAGCCACACAAAAAAGTGTTTAGTACAATATGCCTACCGGAGACTTTGGGTGATGCTGCAGCATAGAGCAGGTAGGCAGGAATAAAAGCCAAAAATTCTCGGTTATTGCTTCCCTGAGACCATTCTCCCCTTGTAACATTCCCTTTAAATTTTCTATCTTCCAGATGGAAACTTCTTTCAAAAATACAAATGAAGCAAACTTTCATAAATACATTCTGAAATATTTATGAGTGAAATGGTAAAATGTCTGTGATTTTTCTTTGAAATATTCCAGGGAAAAAGAGGGGTAGTGCCAGATAAAATAAGAGGGGCAAATATTGATTTTTGTTGGAGTGGGGTGATGGGTGCCTGGGGGCTCATTCTACTCTTCTCTCTACTTTTCTCTGTTTTTGAAAATGTCAGTCATACTCAGTGGCTCATTCCTGTAATCCCAGCACTTTGGGAGGTTGAGGCAGGCAGATCACTTGAGGTCAGGAGTTCAAGACCAGCCTGGCCAACATGGTGAAACCCAGTCTCTACTAAAAATACAAAAATTAGTCGGACTTGGTGGCACATACCTGTAGTCCCAGCTACTTGGGAGGCTGAGGCAGGAGAATCACTTGAACCCAGGAGGTGGAGGTTGCGGTGAGCCAAGATTGGGCCACTGCACTCCAGCCTGGGTGACAGAGCGAGACTCTGTCTCAAAAAAAAAAAATGGAAAGAAAGAAAGAAAGAAAATGTTTATTGAAAATTGAAAAATACAAAGGAATTATTCTGTTTAACTAAGCTCCTTCATTAAGTTCTTTTAAAATGAATGTATTTTTCTGTATGGATTTTTTTGGGCAATTTCTTACTCTCCTTGTCACCTCCATTATCTGATGTTTCCTGAAGGTCAGAATGACTCCATCAGTCTTACGAGTATGCATTTGGTGCTCTTATGGGTTAGGCAATGTCTCTTGCTTCCAGGTGAGCTCATAGCCCTGGCCGTTTTGAGTACTTTCACCACTGGTTCTTTGCACAGGGCTCCACAACATGTTCCAGCAACTCTTGCTTCTGTAGTTGCTCTGTTGACCCTCCAAGGTTGACCCTTCTGTGGGGGGATGACACCACCCCAAGGAACAACTGGAGTGAGAACTCCAGAAGCTCTTGGGGCATTTGTACCCGGAAGTGGCACATTTTCCCCAGCACCTGATGCCCAGCATCCCCTCAGACATTGGTTGATTGCCTTGCAATCAGGCCAGGTTCTAAAAAATACCGGGAACAATCTTTATTTTTGACCCAACGGGAAAGAAGAAACAAGAAAGACAGCTTGCTGTGGGCCCCAGATCAGGTGGGGTTGGCCAGGTCAGGCGGCTGGCGGCAGGTGCCCAGTAGTCTTTCTTTCCAGCAGTTCCATTAACACTTGGCAAGTTTCACTCCCCTTCAGCATTTGTAACATGCAATTGTTGACATAACTACTATTACCTCATTCTCTTAGGCCCCTGTGTGCTCCCTCGTCACTGTAGTCAGAACTCAGGATCTACAAGGCTTATTTGCTGTCAGGGAGACAGTTTAGCCTTCCCCCCTCTGCCCCCCCACCAAATCCTCTCACCAAAACCATGGTGCCCTCATTTTTTCCTTTCTGGATTAATGTTAAGCACTTAATGTAATTGCCTCAGGGGGGAAAAAAAAAAACCAGCCAAAGATATATAATCAGCCACACCATGGCCTCATATTTCAAAACCTGCCTGGCTTCTTTTTAAATGCTCCTTTACAGGGTGTGAAATCACTCATGTCATGCCTGGGCCTCCTGCAGCATGGGAGAGACAGACATCTCATCTTACTCCAGAAATACAGCCAATGACTCCATTCCTCCTTTTTCCCTATTCCTCTCCCACCTCCCCGACCCCACTCCCAGCCCTTTACCACACAGCTTCCCGGTCAGTCCTTCTCCAGTGGGCTTTTACTTTTCATTTGGCAGCTTGCTCTCTGATTCTCCTTTGCTTTTCATAAAGAAACCATGACTAAACCGTTAGCACTCCATTTGCCTCCCCAGTGTCAACCTGCACCTGGGCCTTGTCTTCCACTTCCGCTAGTGCCAGTGGCATTCCCTCCAGTTAATTTCTCAGGGTGACACCATTCCCGAGCCCTGGTTATTTTACCTACCCTCCCTGTCACCTGTCCACCCTTGAAATTCATTCTGATGTAGCACGGACCGGGCTTAATGCAGATCCCGGCTTGCCTCCCGTAAGCGGCACACCCCTTCTGCCTTACAGGGCCCTGAATAGCAGTGAGAAACGCAGAAAGCTTTGGGCAGTCTGTTCTTGCTGATCTATTGTATTAGAGGGTGGGACCAGGAGTAAAGCAGAAATAGCTTGGAAAAGTGAAACCTGTATCTAAATAAATAAACAAGCCAACAGCTAACTAACGATATTCCACCTCTCAGGCGGAGTCACAGTTGGCCGCTGAATATTAGTTTACGTTTACTTGCTGCGTACTCACTGGTGGAGAATGAGCAAGGCTTGGGTTGAGGAGATGTAGGCAGAGGGGAACATAAAGGCAAAGGGGGTGGAGAATCTATAAACCAGACAGACAGGCCTTAACTGTGCTGTGTTTTGCTCATTTCCTGGTCCTGCTGAATCATCCCACCACCACACAGGGTGAGCCAGAAAATCTGAAATCTGAAAATCGTTCTCTGCCTCTGCCTCTGCTCTGTTCTGTGTTTGGCTTTCTTGTCTGTATCACTTCTGTGATGTGTATGTTGTGATATCCTAGGAGGTAATGATATGGCTATTATTGTTCCCTAGCAACTCTGCTTCCTGGAGAAAAATCAAAACACACGTTTTGCTCCTCAACCTGACCTATTCCAATCAGTGTTAACTTTGCCCTGAGCCCTCTCCTTTGTGTGCACACACCCACTCACACATCCAATGAGCTGACCTCCCATCTCTGTGCTGCCTTCTGGTTATTAACTTAAAATCTGAATATTATGATCTCTTTTCTCCATAGGCTATGAGTTAAGAGTTTGTGATAGTGAGTCTTGACAAGATGCTTACGGCTAATTCAGAATGATTACAAATAAGAATACACTAAGGATATCTAAACACCAGGCTACTCAAATGACACATTTATTACCCCTTAGGAGATTTTTTCCTATTTCTCTAAAATAGAAAGCCTGGTTCTTTACTCTGGCCAGTTACTGTCTATTTCTTCAAAGACCGTATGCTTTATAGATTAACTTTGATCTTTACCGATAGTTAAAATGATGAGAAGTTCAAAATATGTTGAATGGAAATACAAGAAAAGGTATGGAACACAGATGCCTAAGACCTAAGCGCCCTGCCAACTCCATTTGCCTAATCATAGGCACAGTTGAGTGGAGACCTCTAACTACTCATTCATCCATTTCCTATGCCAGATATGGGAGAAACAGTGGTGTAGAAAGAAACGAGACAGAGACCCTCCCTACCCTCATGGAAAGTAGGGTCTAGTGAGACAGACTTCAATGAACAAGAATAAATAATACGTAAGACTGCAATGCCATGGGCGATAAATGCTTTGTTACTAGGAAGAAAAACTATAAGGCTCTGTGATGGTGTACGATACATCCGCAGGCTGGAGTATCAGGGAAGATGCTATTTATGCAAGAGATGTCAAGTGGTGCCAGGGGAAGATGGGGAACAGAGTGGGAAGCAGAGAGAGCACAGCCTACAGGTTGCCAGAGCAAATAGTGATGGTGGAGGCTATATTGTATAGCGATTATAAATTATAATCACCCTGGCAGAAATTTAACACACTTCAGTTCCTCTTAGGAGTTTATGATAAGCAAATTTGGTAGGTATGGGTCTAATTAATAACAATTATAATGACAACACTAACACTTATTAAATGCTTACTTATACATCAGAGGTGTCAACTGTCACCTTCACGATTATAGTCCCTGAGTACTCTAGATGGCAGTTCCCCAGCTCCTAGATCCTTTATTTATTTATTTATTTATTTTTGATAGGGTCTCACTCTGTCACCCAGGCTGGAGTACAGTGGTGCAATCTCAGCTCACTGCAACCTTCACCTCCCGGGTTCAAGCAAGTCTCATGCCTCAGCCTCCCGAGTAGCTGGGATTACAGGCACCTGCCACCAAGCCCAGCTAATTTTTGTATTTTTAGTAGAGAGGGGGTTTCACCATGTTGGCCAGGCTGGTCTTCAACTCCTGACCTCAAGTGATTTGCCCTCTTTGGCCTCCCAAAGTGTTGGGATTATAGGCATGAGCCTGTAGGTGCCCGGCCCTAGCTCCTTTACTCTGCTTTTCTTTTCTCTACAGTACTTATCACGATTTGACATTTTATATGTCCTTGTTTGTTTGTTTATTGTCTGTGTCTATGATTAGAATGTGGCCCCCCGAAGGCAGATACTGCAGCCCATTTTATTTACTACTGTTTTCCCCAGAGCTGAAAACAGTGCCTGGCACATACTTGGTGCTCAAGAAATAAAGATTTGTTAAATGAAAGCAGAGATATTATTCAGTTAGTCTTCACAGCATCCTTATGAAATAGGTACTATTTTCCCTATCTTACAGATAAGCAAATTGGCAACAAGAAGTTAGGTAACTTTCCCAAAGTCACGCACGCAGTGGAGTGGTAGAATCAGGGTCCAAACGCAGGCAGTGTGACTCTGGAACCTTGCATGGCAGGGGTATCTGCAAAATGGAAAGAGCTGTGAAGAGAGTGCACCAGTTTGATTTACAGCTTTTATTTGGTTCAATAGCATTCTGTTTAAAGACTTCAAAAAAGTAATCCAGTTTCGTATTGCAGTTGAAAATACTACTGATTTTATAAAACAGAGATCACCAAGCAACTGGTATGTAAGGACTATCTTGGTGATAAGAAGGATTGTGCCAACCCAGAGAAGTTGCAATCCAAATAAGATAAGGAAATCCTGAGTCGTAAAACACTTTCAGATCCTGTAATATAATTTATAGCCAGTGTTCCTGGAATATTCCTTACAACTGACATTTTAGAAACTCAGTCAGGTTACTAGGGGTATGAAATATGGAGTATGGAAACATGGTTTACTCTTTTGACTTTTTCAGCTGAATTAAAAACTTAAGCCTCCACCGGATGAGTCCATGCATCACGCATTAGACTTCATGCATTCAATCTTGATGTGCTGCTTCTCGCCATATCTCCTATGAATCTGTGCAGAAATTATTTCAGCCACTGAGATATGACTGTCTCCTGAGGCCATTTTGACGGTTCTCTCCTTTTTACTTACCACTTTTCAGCAATGTAACTGTCTATAGTTTGCTTCTTCCTTGATAAGAATGGCTTTATCCTTGCTTATGTACATACAGAGTTGCCAAAGAAAGGAACTTGCTTTTGATCTCAGAAACTTCAGCTTTTCCTTTCTGCCCACATATCCCTGAGTCACTCAGCAATCTTTAACCTCTTTTTCTAAAGAGTCTATTTAGGTGGTTTGGCATTTGTTTTGTTCTTTTTTGACCACATACCATGTCAGAATTGGTGAGCAATACCCGGTCCTTTCACACATCTGTCTTTATGCTGTCTTTCTGGGTCTATCTCAGTGCCTTTTGCCTGTCCCTGTCCTTTCTCTGTCTCAGATATACTACATGTTCTCTTGCACACATGCATGCACACATTTAGATTTACAGGAAGTTATATATTTACAAAGGGTATGTACAACTGTCAAAACTCATCAAACCGAACACTGAAAATCTGTATAATTTATTAAATATAAATTATACCTCAATAATAATAATAATAATAATAATAAATAAATAGCTGGGCATGGTGGTGTATGATGGTAGTCCCAGCTACTCAGAAGGCTGAGGCAGGAGGATCACTTGAGCCTTGGGGTTCCAGACTGCAATGAACTCTGATCATGCTGTGGCATTATAGCCTAGACAACAGAGCAAGACCTAGTCTCCTAAAAATAAATAAATAAATAATAAAAAAGAAGTTTTTTGTGTACAAATTTGAGATAAATTTAAGGAGAGCTCAAGCATCTCTTAAGTGGATTTCTGTATTGATTAATGCTCCCGTACCATTATTGGGCAAAGGAAGCAAAACAAGACAATGCCTGTTGTTTTGAGAAACATTGTAAGCAACCATTTTCATAGATGATAAATGTTCGACTTTTAATTTTTGTAATTTCTCCATATATAATTAGAGCCATTGGAAGCCCATTGCCACCAGGAAACTGAAAACTTCAGAGCTGTTTCATTGCAATGAGGAGTCAAAGACTGCACAAGGATTCTAGCCAACACCTTCTCATGGGATGCCCAACACAAGTAATTCTGTTGCTCTCATCCTCAGCCTTCTTATCTAAAAAAGAGGGTAACATTTGCCCTGCTTACTTCACAAGGCTGTTATTATGAGTATAATTAAACTGAACTCAAGTAAATAAATGTTTAGTGGGCACCTACTACCCTTCATGGAATTTATGGACCAGCATAGGAGGAAAGTAGGTATAGTTCACAATAGAAAGTATCACGTTGGCCGAGTGCAGTGGCTTACACCTGTAATCTCAACACTTTGGGAGGCCGAGGTGGGTGCATCACTTGAGGTCAGGAGTCTGAGACCAGCCTGGCCAACATGGTGAAACACTGTCTCTACTAAAAATACAAAAATTAGCCAGGCATGGTGGTGTGTGCCTGTAATCCCAGCTACTCAGGAGGCTGAGGCAAGAGAATCCCTTTAAACCTGGGAGGCGGAGGTTGCAGTGACCTGAGATCATACCATTGCACTGCAGTCTGGGTGACAGACTGAGACTCTGTTTCAAAAAAAACCAAAACAAAACAAGAAAGAAAGAAGAAAGAAAGAAAGAAAGAAAGAAAGAAAGAAAGAAAGAAAGAAAGAAAGAAAGAAAGAGAGAAAGGAGGGAGGGAGGGAGGGAAGGAAGGAAGGAAGGAAGGAAGGGGGAGAGAGAGAGAGAGAAAGAAAGAGAAAGAAAGATAAAGAAAGAAAGAAAGAAAGAGAAAGAAAGAAAAAGAAAGAGAGAAAGGAAGGAAGGAAGAAAGAGAGAGAAAGGAAGGAAGGAAGGAAGGAAAAATTTCATACCATCTAGGTGCCAGGCAAGCAGAGTAATCCAGATACAAGTAAAGGGAACATGAATTCTGGCTGGTGCCACTGGGGAAGGGATCATGGAAGTGGAAGCATTTGAGTAAGACCTTGAAGGAGGATTTTTTAGAAGGGAGGCTTTCCAAACAGAGGGACAAGAACCAAGCGCAGAGACAGGACACCATGAGAACTCAATGGAAGTCTATGAACTGTAAAGCACTCTTCACTTACAAAATACCACCTGTTACCTCTACTGGGGCCACCACCCACTCTTCCCAGCAGCCATGGCCTCACTAAGTAATAAGATAGCAGTGATTCAGAGCTAAGGCTGACCTACCAGTATACAGAATTTGGGAGTAGGCATGACTGACTTCATGGCATCTCCTGTCTCAAAGGAGGTGATGGGACATCGCAAGTCCAGCTCAGAAGAACGAATATCAACCGAAGTTGATGCTCAATTCTCTTTCCGTCTCCCAACATTTTTTCCAACTGCCTCTCAGTTAGCTCCTTTCTGTGCATTACCACCACACCTCTCCTCCCTTAAAAGAATCAAAGATAGCCTTTGATTTTTATTTCAGCCAACCAGGGATCAAAATCCCGGTTACATAGATTTCTAGTTATTTGATAGGAAGCAGCTTTATTTAATCTACGTAAGACTTAAACTTTACATATGTAACATGGGAATGAAAATAGGAGTAGTCACTTCATAGAATTGCTGAGAAGATTAGGTAAGATAGTGTACCTGGTATGTAGCACTCACAATGTTTATTGTCTAGAGCAGGGGTTGTCAAACTATGGCTCATGGGCCAAATCCAACCACGTCCATTCATTTATGTATTGTCTAAGTAGTTTTCTGCTGCAATGGCAGAATTGAAAACTTGTGACATAGGTGGTGTGACCCACAAAACGAAAATACTTAATATCAGGCCCTCTTATAGAAAACGTTTGCTAACCTCTGATCTAAAGAGAGAAGAAGAGAAACCTGCTTATGTTACATTCACAACCAGTTACAGGGTTTTGTCCTCAGGCTCACCCATGACTTTATCTCCTTTCTGTTGGTTCTTGGTATCTTATGATACATGGTATGTACCCTTCAGTAATGGAGAAGTCCTCACATATACCCTCACATCTCAGTACCATGGAGAGCCCTGAAGTCTCCTTCTATATTCCCAGAGTCTAGTATTGATAGATAAGGACACATAGGAAACGATGGATGACAAATTCTGGCTCTGATTAATGAGGCCATAATCTCAAAAGGCAGCTGCAGAGTACTCCTAAGATGAAAGGGAATTTAACATGTTATGAGGTGGTGAAACGAGTGTGACTCAGTCACTGAGCAGAAGGAAGCAACAATATGGAAAAGTAGACAAACCATGGTGGATGGTTTGAAATTTCTGCTAACCTTCCACTATGCCCCTTAAAATAAGGGCCCAGTAGGGCCTACTTCAATTCCATTTAAATATCTTTCTTTTCTGCCAGGTACTGTGGCCCACACCTGCAATCCCAACAATGTGGGAGGCTGAGGTGGGAGGATTGATTGAGGCCAAGAATATTGAAACCCTGTCTCTACAAAAAAATTTAAAAAAAAACTTTCACTTCAAGATTTCTAGCATTATTGCTATTATGAGATATACAGAAACCTAGGTAGATTGGGACTGTGCATCCAGAGAGTATTTCTCGAATTTTATTATTTGTACATTGGGAAAAACACTGGGCTTGTGTTTAGGAAATATTGTCATGTTCTAGATGGGACTGTAGAGGCGTTTCACCTCACCTCTCTGGGCCTCCATTTCCTGGCGTATACAATCTCTTTGTTAGCTGTAAAATGTTATTAAAGGGAGACATCCACAGACCCATGTATGCGTGTGTATATGTCTTTGTGTGATGGGGGTGTTCTGTAAGGGAAGTGACTGTGAGCTTTCTTTTGAATGTTAAATGCAATGAGAAAATATTCTAAAATTAGCTCTGGTTGCTCCTATTTTCACCTACTACCCCCCAGGCCATCTGGATTGGTTCAACTTGTTTAATCAAGGGAAGCATGTTTGGAACCTAGGCTCTCATCAAGGGAAAGCATAAAACATGTTCATTTCTTCACATCTTTGATTCAAATGTCTCTGTTTCTAAAATTATTGGCCCAGGGAATTATATCTTGTTCATGTAAAGAGGTTTTTCTTAATTGTTAAAAAACAACAACAACAACAACAACAAAAAACACACACACACAACAGTTATTCATTAAAAATGCCAACATTTGCTGAGTTGTCACTATGTTCCAAGTGCGGCAATAAGTGCTGGGGCCAGGAAGAATGGGCAGTCATTGTCCTGTGATGATCTAGTCCAACCTTGGAATACTCTTGGACAATTCCGTTTTGGTAACGTGTTGTTTTATTTTCATCTCTAGCCGCAACAGTGAAGGTCTTTGACCTCCCCTTGCCGCATAACTCTTCCTCACAGGGTGTGCATGTCCTGTCGATTCTCTCTCCTCTCCTGCTTTCCATCTGCTTTTGGAGTTTCATTCTCAGGAAGGTACAAATGACTGTCAACAGTTCAGAAGATTTTTCTTCCTGGTGTAATTGCATTATAGCAGAGTTCAATGCCTTCCCTATAGCACGTTTTCCTGCACAACCTGAATTTGGTCTTAGAACTCATCTGTCATTACCAGTCAATGGGGGGTTTTATGAATTTTTTTTTAGAGCCCTGAAAAGTTAGATGATATAAGTAAGAGCCTACCCCTATTACATATAAGGTCTGAACTTAACAAAAAGTATAGCCCAAAGTTGGCAGTTTTCATGTGGAAATGTTCTCTATCAGAAAGAAAATCAGAGATGATATTTACTAGGCTAAAAAGCTAGCTGGTGTGAGGAGTGTGGCATTTATATCATTACAAAGGCACAGCTACTTAAAATAACCACAGGAAATTCAGAACTCAGAGCACAAGAATTTTGGGTTCCAAAGATGCTTTAAGGTGATCAGGTGACCAGTTTGCCTCAGGAAGAATCTAATTTAAATGTTGTAGAACAACCCTGCGAGGAGCTCTATTCTAGAAAGTTCTACCATCTTAAGCCCCTTGCTCGAAAGGCACTAATGTCTTAAGACAAGCATGTCCAACCTGTGGCCTGTGGGCCACACGCTGCCCAGGATGGCTTTGAATGCAGCCCAACACAAGTTCGTAAACTTTCTTAAAACATTATGTGATTTTTTTTTCTTTTTTTTTCAGCTCATCAGCTATAGTTAGTATTTAGTGTATTTTATGTGTGGCTCAAGACAATTTTTCTTCTAGTGTGGTCCAGGGAAGCCAAAAAATTGGACAGTTCTGGTGTTTTGTTTGTTTGTCTATTTGTTGTTGTTTTGACAGAGTCTCGCTCTGCTGCATAGGCTTGAGTGCATTGGTACTATCTCTGCTCTCTGCAACTTCTGCCTCCCAGGTTCAAGTGATTCTCCTGCCTCAGCCTCCCAAGTAGCTGGGATTACAGGCGCCTGCCACCATGCCTGGCTAATTTTTTGTATTTTTAGTAGAGATGGGTTTTCGCCACGGTGGCCGGGCTGGTTTCAAACTCCTGACCTCAGGTGATTCACCCGCCCGGGCCTCCTAAAGTGCTAGGATTACAGGCATGAGCCACTGCGCCCGGCCTGGACACCCCTGTTTAAGAAGAAAAGTCCTGTAATCCCAGCACTTTGGGAGGCCGAGGCGGGCGGATCAGAGGTCAGGAGATTGAGACCATCCCTGCTAACACGGTGAAACCCCGTCTCTACTAAAAATATAAAAAATAAATTAGTCGGGCATGGTGCCGGGCGCCTGTAGTCCCAGCTACTGGGGAGGTTCAGGCAGGAGAATGTCGTGAACCTGGGAGGCGGAGCTTGCGGTAAGCCGAGATGGTGCCACTGCACTCCAGCCTGGGAGACAGAGCGAGATGCCCTCTCAAATGAAAAAAAAAAAAAAAAACAAGAAAAATGCACATATAAATTAATGAGGCTTTAACTTGCAATTATATTGTCAAAAAGACTCATTTGATAATTTAAATAATATTTTATACCTTTAACAGTATTTAATGTGAAACTGTCTGTTAAACAACTTGGGTACCTGCTGGGTTATACTAGATTGTAAAAATTGCAATATAGTTGTGGAATTTCAAAAGCAACATTATGCACTCATGACTATAATAAAGACAGGAGAGTGGAGTCCAAGTAGACGCATTGTTGACAATAGAAGCATGAAGACCTCCCTGATTAATAGGTGTGCACAGTGCTCCTTCCTGGAGTACTAGGAATGTGTCAGGAGATAGAACCATCCTTGGCAGAGGTGCCGACTGGGCGTGGACTGGGCTCCTTTAAGAAGCTCTCTTCTCCATGTATGAATTGTGAAACTCTTCATCAACTGTGGAAAGTATTTGAGACACCTGCCTATAGGTATGTGAGTATAGTAGCATAGACCACTTAGTAATCCACAGAAACCTGTGTGATTTAAATATCTTCAAAGTTATTTTTTTGCCTGATATCTCATTACCAATATAAAAGCATCATCTACTGTTTTCATTATAAGCATTAATTATTAACTATATGACTTCTTAAAATTCCCATTTCCTTCAAAGCTACATTTTTATAAACACTCAATTTTTTCTCCCTCAATAATTTTGTGATGGAGTTTTTGGTGTTTTTACCAAGTAAGTATTCTTTGTAACTAATAAATGCACATAGATGTAAAAAGTATGAACAGTTAAGAGCTCATAAAATATCCCCATTATTTTTATCAGATTGTAAACACTGGCTTAACATTATACATACACATATCCACGTGGTTGTCTGGATCAGCAAGGTTACCCCTGAACCATTTCTTCAAAGGCATTGTCCCATTAGATGCCCGTGCCCATTTCTTCACGTAGAAGGAGCCAAAACATCTGCAACATTCTGAAACATATTTCCCCTGGAGATATGCTATTGTGCTGGAGTAAAATAAACAATGGATTTGGAGTCTGGGTCTTCAGAGTCCAGCTTCCCTGTCCACACTGCAGCCTACCTAAACTGCAGCTGCCCTCTTGTCAGGTCGACACCAGCTTTTAACCCTAGTGCAGGGATAAGCTTTTAGTAAATCCTCATAAAATCTTTTCCCATGTCTCAACTCCTCTCTGACCCATTCGAGATTTCTTATGGCCTGCAGAAACTTTCGATATTGCCCAGAACCAGCCCCCTACCCCATTGACTCCCTCAGACTCTGGTCGTTGCCTGAACTGAATTTGAGCTTTCCCCACGCTCTGAATTTCTCCTGAAGATAACACTGAATATGAAGTCCTGCTCACCATCTTCCTCCACCCTTGATAGGGCCAGCCTTTCCTTCTCAGTTTTCTCTGGCTTCTACTTGGGCAATTCTTGCTTCCCCTCTACCATACTTTGGGTGGGTGAAAGCAATTTCATTTATTGACCCCCTACACTTAGATTCAGGCATATCGAGTCTATATCAGGACCTTGAATGTACCTTGTGAAACTAAACAATGTTCTCAACTTCCAGTATGTACCCAGTGCCTATCACCAACCCACAATTCTCAGATCAGAATTCACCCTGCAGTTCACTGGTGAGACACTACTTTGGAAACCCACCAAAGGGAATGTCTGCAGTGGATCGATCCCGAACCATTTATGGCAGGGCAGTTGGGGAACATGTGACTCCAACAAGACAAGGCCTGCCCAGTCATTTGGCACATCCTCATCAGGACTCTTCAAAAGCAGGAAAAATGGAGCTCCATCCCTGGAACTGCCCTTGAACTTGCCTTAGAAGTCGACGTTGGGTGCTGACCAAGAAGACTTTGGAATTGTTGGTGAAGTTGGGACATATGGGTCCCTTGGTTGGACCATTCCTCTCATTCTCAAGTTGGTGCCTGAGCCTCCTGTCACCTGAAGGAATGAGGGCTGGGTCCCCTGCTTGGATGTGGGAGCTGAAGGCAGAGCTCCCAGACCTAGGTTGCCTTATCCCCAAGGAACCCTGGCAAAAACACCTACCCCAGATCACTGAACCAGCCAAGATTTTCTTGTCTCCTGATGGCCTGAGATCATCTCCTGTTCTGAACATGACCAGCCTGTGGAACCCTTGCCCCTCTGAGGGTCAGTGGAGAGGAAGTGGATCCACCAGAAGAATCCAGAATCCTCCCCAGACTACCTTGATCAGGAGAGGTTGATTCTCAAACCAGGAGTCTCATGAGGGTCCAGCTCACAGCAGTCCAGTGCTCTCCTTAGGAACTGATTGAGTGCCTGAGGAACTGAGGCAAAGTTAGAGGTCATGGAAGAGAGCCAGAGGCCAATGTGGAGACTTTGCACCTGCCACCTCAGTCCTGCCATTCTTCCTGTGATGGGGACAGGAAGCAGGTGGTGAGTCCTGGAGAGAGGTATGAAACTTGGATAACACTTTCCATATCAACAGTAAATGCTGGCCACGCCCTAGGCTACCCACAAAACTTGATTTAACATATCATATAGGAAACAAAGATTTATGCCTGCCAGAAATTGGCTCTGAGTAAAAAAAAAAAAAAAACAAAAAAAAACACAAATGAACTTGGGCCCACACCTTCTGGGTAAAACTGGAGACAGTCTGTTCCGTACTTGGGTAAACTCAGAGTGGTTTTTTTTTTTTTTTTTTTTGAGACAGAGTCCCACTCTGTCACCCAGGCTGGAGTGCAGTGGCATGATCTCAGCTCACTTCAAGCTCTGCCTCCCAGGTTCAATCAATTCTCCTGCCTCAGCCTCCTGAGTAGCTGGAACTACAGGTGCACACCACCATACCAGGCTAGTTTTTTGTATTTTTAGTAGAGACAAGGTTTCACTGTGCTGCCCAGGCTGGTCTTGAACTCTTGAGCTCAAGCAATCCACCCACCTTGGCCTCCCAAAGTGCTGGGATAACAGGTGTGAGCCACCGCACCCAGCCAGAATGGTTTTGAACATATGGTGAGTGCTTAATATCACTTTATCCTTGGTAGATCAGTTAATCTATAAAAGTGTACTCATGTTCTTTTCTTTTGTTTTCTTTTTTTCTAACTCATCTTTAATTAACTTCAGCATATGACACTCAGGATCCTAACAGCAAATATATCTTTAAAGGTACATGATCCATATGCCCATGTGTCTCAAGTCTTCCTTTTCTTGGGATATATTTGCAGCTGTATTATCTATCTATCTATCTATCTATCTATCTATCTATCTATCTATCTATCTATCTATCTATGCATCCATCCATCTATCTAATTTATCATCTATCTATTGAATCTATCTTACAAGGCAAAAAATTTGTTTCTTTTGAGGGTTAACTAAGTATATTACTTTTTACTATTTGTGTAATAAAGTGCAGATTTTCCTTAATGGTAAATTATCCATTTCAGAAAGGCTGGTGAGGAGGGCAGCATGGGATAAAGAATTTCAACAATTTAAATTTGAGGCCCTGGGAAAAGTCCAGATGGAGAACATTTTTCTGGTACGGGAACACAGCATTTTTACTTGACTGTTTGTTATAGAGTCAGAAAAGCTCTGTAAAACTGTAAAGAGTCTGTGAAAGTCTGAGGGCAGGCAGGGAACTGAGAGGTGACGGGCTGTCTTCTGTTTGTTCCTGGTGAAGGCCGACAGGACACTGTCTGAAGGTGGCACGACCTCACATGATCGGGCTGGCTCACTGCGTGGAGGTGGCTCAGCTCTGGCGAGTGACACAGCCATTCATTCATGCCCAGTTCTTGAATTTCAGCATCTTTTGCTTTGGAAAAGACAAAAACCAATTATTGATAGCTATGCTCAGCTCAGATATGCAGTCTATCTTAATTAAATGATCTTTTCCAGCCGTATTATTTAGCTAGCAAAAGGTAACACTGAACTTGTTGACATAATTTCAGCAGAAAAAAAAAAAAAAAAGACAGAACAAACCCAAGAAATAGATATTTTCCCTGAATTTCATGTTTTTGGTTACCAACATGGTTTTGACCCCTCTTTATCCTTTCTTCAGTCTTGCTCTCTCTTCCCAAGGCATCTTCCTGTGCTCACCCCTCCTCTGCTGGGTATCACTATTGGAGCATGTTATCACAGGATTAAAGTTAGCTGTGACCTACCTCTCTGTCTTCCCCAAGAAAATGTGTTTCCTATGGGGCCTGAACCACATGTGTGTGACTCAACCCTCTGTCTTGCACTGGAGCCAGCAAGTGCTCCAAATATAGTAAATGCTCAGTAGATACGGCCTGGAGTTTTGAAGTTGAACTAAACTAGACCTTGCCAGTGTCAATTTATAATTAAAACAAGATTTGGGCTCAGCATGGTGGCTCACGCCTGTAATCTCAGCACTTTGAGAGGCCAAGGTGGGCAGATCACCTTAGGTCAGGAGTTCGAGACCAGCCTGGCCAACATGGTGAAACCCGTCTCCACTAAACATACAAAAATCAATCAGGTGTGGTGGCCGGCACCTGTAATCTCAGCTACTCAGGAAGCTGAGGCATGAGAATCCCTTGAACCCAGGAGGCAGAGGTTGCAGTGGGCCGAGATAATACCACTGCACTCCAGCCTGGGCGACAGAGTGAGACTCCATCTCAAAACAAAACAAAACAAAAAACCCCACAAGATTTGGATTAGGATTTTTTTTCCTTCCCAATCTCAGCCCCCACAACTCAAGTCCCAGCTTCTTATAGAAGTCCCAGGAGCCCTCTGCCTAAAGGAAACCCTGCTGCATACCTTCTCGAGCCGTCCAGCTTCACTCCCCCATTAACTCTTTTTCTGGGCAAGCAGCAACTGCCACCATGTGCCTTCCTTCCCTCCTTCCCTCTACCTGTCTTGTCTGCTCAGCCTCTACTGCCCTGGGCTCTGGGTGTTGAATTCAGAGCTTCTAATAGTTCAAGACATCTATAAATAACAGCCATTATATATCTACCTTTTACTGAAGATTTGCTATGTACCAGAAAATATGCTAACCATATTTAGAACATGTTATTGATTTACCTAGCCTCAAGCCAGACGAATAATTCCCTTTGCTAATTCACTTGTTTAAAAAAATGTCTACTGAAGGCTGGGCACGGTGGCTTATGCCTTGTAATCCCAGCAATTTGGGAGGCTGAGATGGGTGGATCACTTGAGGTCAGGAGTTTGAGACCAGCCTGATCAACATGGTGAAACCCCACCTCTACTAAAGACACAAAAAATTAGCTGAGCATGGTGATGTGTGCCTGTAATCCCAGCTACTCGGGAGATGGGGCAAGAGAACCGCTTGAACCTGGGAGGTGGAGGTTGCAGTGAGCAGAGATCGTGCCACTGCACTCCAGCCTGGGTGACAGGGTGAGACTCTGTCTCAAAAAAAAGAAAGTTCTTAGACAAGGGCCATCTTCTTCCCCAGTCTCTATGTGGAGTGAGAGGTGATTTTACTCTAATATAGAATATGGCTGTGAATATAAAAATATTTACACACAAATTCAAACACACATACATTGTTAGTGAAAAATGGCACTGTGGTCTATATTTTCTTGTCCGCTCTTATTCATTATAACAAATAATTTTAAAGATCTCTAGTGTCAACAGGTGTGGTCCAAGACATGATTTTTAAAAAATGGGTAAATATTATTCCATCCTTTGACTATATCATAATTTTCTTAATGTGGTTTTGACATTTGGGTTGTTTTCAGTGTTTCACTATCATAAATAATTATCTAGAGAACATCCTTGGGACTATATACTGGATCCCTATGTCCCTGGCACCCGTAACAGTGGCTGGCACAATAAATGCTCAATAAAATATTTGTTGAGTGAATGAGTGAATAGTGAATACGTCAACTCAATTTCCATTCCCTTTGCTAGTGTTTCTTTTCACATTCTGTATTAAGTCCAAAGATTTAAATTAAAAAAAAATTTTTTTTCCTTTAACAGACCTGGAGCTCCCAACAAAGATATTTTAAAAGAAAATATAAGGCAGGGTGCGGTGGCTCACACCTGTAATCCCAGCACTTTGGCAGGCCAAGACAGGCTGGTCACTTGAGCCCAGGAGTTCTGAGACCAGCCTGGGCAACATGGCGAAACCCCATCTCTACAAAAAATACAAAAATTAGCCTGGCGTGGTAGCGTGTGCTTGTAATCCCAGCTACTGGGGAGGCTGAGGATGGAGAATCGCTTGAGCCCAGAAAGCAGAGATTGCAGGGAGCTAAGATGGCACCACTGCACTCCAGCCTGAGGGATAGAGTGAGACCTTGTCTCAAAAATAAATAAATAAATAATTTAAGAAAATATAAACAACTATACCTATCACAGAACTGTGTAAATTGAGGTCACAGTTTCAATATACAGTTTCAGTTAACACAGTATTGTGTAAAGCAAGCACTGCCTGTATTACTTCCTTAATTCAAAAGTAATGCATGTTAAGTGTACAGAATTTGGAAAATGCATGTAAAGAAAAGGAAGAAAGGTAAAATCACCTGTAATTACTGCATCATTCAGAACTAATCACTATGACATACTGATACTTGTTCTTTTAATCTTTTTTTGTGCAAATACTTTTAATTTTATTTTTACAAAAAAGGAATAAATATTGTACATAGTGTTTTGTAATCTGCTGGTTTTCATTTAATAGATATATTGTGAACACTTTCTCATATAATTAAATGTCTTTATTTTATATACTTTTTACCAGGTTCTTAGAGTTATGTTTTATAAATGAATGATAATATTTTGAACTAATCTTCCATTCTTGATAAAGGACATTGTTTCTCATTTTCTCCATTACAAA
>NW_012111031.1:7551529-7554465 GCF_000951035.1 Colobus angolensis palliatus
CCGTCTCGGCTCACTGCAACCTCCGCCTCCAGATTCCAGCCATTTTTCAGCCTCAGACTCTCGAGTAGCTGGGACTACAGGGGCGCGCCACCACGCCAGGCTAATTTTTGTATTCTTAGTAGAGACAGGGTTTCACCGTATTGGCTAGGCTGGTCTCAAACTCCTGACCTCATGATCCGCCTGCCTCGGCAGCTTAAAGTGCTGGGATTACAGGCGTGTGCCACCGCGCCCGGCCAGGGACTTTTTCATGTCTAACTTGGTACATTCCCGTGTTGTTTGGAAATTTTGGCCTGGCGTCGTGGCTCATGCCGATAATCCTAGCACTTTGGGAGGCCAACGTGGGAAAATTGCTTGAGACTAGTAGTTTGAGATCAGCCTGGGCAGCAAAGTGAGACCCGTCTCTACAAGAAAACAAACAGAGAGAAGGAAAATTTTTCCAAGAGTGTATATTAATTTATAATTAAAAATAAATGCTAAGAAGTGTTTTAAAAATCTAACTGATATAGTTTGGATGTCTGTCTCCACCAAATCACGTTGAAATGTGATCCCTAAGGTTGGAGGTGGGGCCTGGCGGGAGGTGTTTGTGTCATGAGGGTGGATTCCTCATGAATGGCTTGGTACTGTCCTCTGGATAGTGAGTTCTTGGGAGATCTGGTTGTTTAAAAGTATATAGCACTTCCTCCTCTCTCTAGCTCCCGCTCTCTCCATGTGACATGCTGGCTGCCCGTCGCCTTCGTCATGATTAAAAGCTTCCTGAAGCCCTCACCAGAAGCAGATGCTAGCACCAAGCTTCCTGTACAGGCTGCAGAACCATGAGCCAAAATAATATCTCTTTTCTTTATAAATTACCCAGTCTTAGGTATTCCTTTTAAGCAACACAAAAACAGCCTAATACGCTCATTTATGTCCAGCACCCAGGTCTTGGTTTCTAACACCATTCTCCAATAAAAGGAACCAGGGCTCCTTGGAAAAGTGAGTGGCCAACTCTAGGATTGGGGCAGGAAAAATGCAGGATGAGCCTGGAGCATCTCATGGTGCCAGAAGTAAGGAAGGGCTCGAAGAACAAGAGTAAGGAAGGGACACCTTCAAGGGGCACAGGAGACAGCCTAGAAGAGCTCCCAGTGGCCAAAGCTGGAACAATAGGAGCAGGGAAACACAGGCGCTTCCGCACTTACGATGGTGCCACCTACGATTTCAACTTTACGATGGGTTTATTGGGGGTATTAAATGCATTTTTGACTCAAGATTTTCAATTTACAATAGGTTTGTTGGGACATAACCCTATTGTAATTTGAGGATCATCTGTAAATAGTATTGGATTACAAACCCAAAGTATAAAATAAATATCCAGGGGTCCATCTTAATATAAATAAGCCTTTGAAGAAATAAATACACAGGGCAGGGGGAGGAGGGGAAAGAGAAAACTCTTCTGTGCAGAAGAATTCCAAATAATTTCCATAGATATTCCCCCTCCAGGAGGCAAAGCTCAGCCCCCCTCCCACACTTGCCACCACACACACACTTTGAGCATGGGAGCTTGGCTTGGGGACTTGCAAGCACTACCCAGGAAGGTGATCAAGGTCAGCACCCACAGTGATGAGTCATGTTAACAGTAGGTACCCTTGATACAAGGTGATTAAAATGGCACTTCGCCTCTGTGGTCTTTCTTCTTCCCCAAAACACTGTCATCCAGCCAAGTCATGAGAAAACACCAGACAAATCCCAATGGAGGGACTTTCTACAAAATGCCTGTCCAGCACTCCTCAAAACTGTCAAGCTCATCAAAAACAAGGAAAAATATGTGAAACTGTCACAGCCCCAAGGAGAGACTAGGAGAGAGGACCACCAAATGCAAGGTGGGATCCTGAATTAGATCCTGAACAGAAAAAGGCATTAGTGGAAGAACTGGTGAAATCTGAGTAAAGGCACTCAGCTGTGGCTGTCTTGCCTTGGCTGGAGTTTAGTTAGTAGTACTGTACCACTGTTGGCTTCTTACTTTTGAGAAATGTACTATAGTAATGTAATATGATAACCTCAGGAGAAACTAGTTGATGGATGGGTAGGAACCCTTGTACTATTATTTGCAGCTTTTCCGTAAATATAAAACTGTTTTAAATTAATAAGTTTATTTGAAAAAAGGAAAAATGCTTCCATCAGTAAAAATGCTATCAGCAAGTATCTTTGTATATTAAAAACAAATTAAATGTAGTTTTAGCCTTTTATATTATATTTAATCATGTTATTATAAACACTACAAATTAGAATAATTTCTTTAGGCCCACAGAGTCCAAAGACTAAATTTTTAATATTGAATCTTTCTCCTTCTTTATGGGGTTGCCCACCGCTGAGCCTGAGAGATCTTGGCTTTATCTACAAACCTGTTCCACTTCCATTTGGGGCTTCTGGTGTTGCCAGAGGCTCCATCTTCTGTGCTGTGTTTTGGCTATCTGGGGCTCCCAAAAGCTGTAATTAAGCCTAGATATATTTTGCCTGGAAGCCAATGATACTCTGAATCCTTTGCATTTCAATTCTGCCTTCTTTCATTCAATCAGGTCTTGGTAACGATTAGAGTTAGTCCTAAGGATTTTAGACTGTATCCTAAAGGCAATAAAAAGCTTTTGAGGGGCTTAGTAAGGGAGATGTATAAAGAGGGGAGCATGAAATAGAAGGAAAAAGGAGGGAAAATGACTTTAGGGAGGTCATTATAGTAGCCTAGGCAAGAGATGATGGTGGCTTAGACTAGGATGCTGACACTATGGGTAGGAACTTCTGATATCAACTATTAATAATGATGATCATAATAAATGTTTATATGATCCTTTAGAGTTTTCAGTGCAAACACTTTCACATTCTTTGCCAATTAATGTTTACAACTCTGGGGAGAATTTCCACGTTGCAAATGAGAAAAACTGGAGCCATAGAAAATTAAGTGAATT
>NW_012111031.1:7555087-7558655 GCF_000951035.1 Colobus angolensis palliatus
ACTTACAAGCTTAAAAATACAGATTCCTGAGCACCACTCTCAGAGATTCTGACTGAGTAATTCTGGGGGTAGGAGGCTCTGGAACTCTGCAGCCAGCTGGGGGATGCAAGGAAGGGGCCCATGGACCACAATCCCAAAACCAGCACTGCTAAGGGTCTTCGATTGCTTTCCCAATTTCCATGCATGAGTAAGTATGAAACCTGGTGAATTGTTCTCCAGGTGCATGTCACAATGATTTAAAAATGAATATAGGTTTTTAAAACCTATTATTTTAGTGGTCACTTTTTCTAATCTGCATAGCATTAGTGCAATGAACATAATGCTTATGTTCTCTCCCAACCAATTCTATATGTTGAAATCCTAAGGCTAGGCGTGGTGGCTCACGCCTGTAATCCCAGCACTTAGGGAGGCCGAGGCAGGCGGATCACGAGCTCAGGAGATCGAGACCATCCTGGCTAACAAGATGAAACCCCATCTCCACTAAAATACAAAATAATTAGCCAGGCATGGTGCGGGCGCCTGTAGTCCCAGCTACTCGGGAGGCTGAGACAGGAGAATGGCGTGAACCCGGGAGGCGGAGCTTGCAGTGAGCCAAGATCGCATCACTGCACACCAGCCTGGGTGACAGAGCAAGATTCCATCTCAAAAAAAAAAAAAAAAAGAAAAAGAAAAAAAGAAATCCTAACCCATAAGGTAATGGTATAAGGAGGTGGGGGCTTTGGGCAGTGATTAGGTCATGAGAGGGGAACTCTCATGAATGAGATTAGCACTCTAGAGAGCTAGCTTCTGCCTTCCACCATGTGAGGGCACAACAAGAAGGTGTGGTCTGTGAACCATGAACCAGGAAGCAGTTCCTCATCAGACATCAAATCTGCTGATGTCTTGATCTTGGACTTCCCAGTCTCCAGAATTGTAAGCAACAAATTTCTGTTGTTTATAAGCCACCCAGTCTAAGGCATTTTGTTACAGTAGCCTAAACGGACTAAAACAATTAGAATAGTTGCTTTGAAACTATTTTTGCTATTTAAAAACTACCTTGTTCCTTTTACTCCTGTCCTGCCAGAAGCTTCTCCTGTGACCACTGTCCACATCCCCGGGCCCCTCTCCTTGTGACTCCCCAGCAGCTGGCCTCTAAGCCATGGTGCAGGCAGTGGCCTCCTGTGCTCCACAGCCCTCGACCCAGCCTTGCCTGCCACACAGCTGCCTCTTCTCAGTAGAAACCTCAACTGATCCAGAGAGTCAGTGCTTGAGTTTTTGTAGCTCCAGAGAAAAGGGGCCAGGAGAGTCTGGTTTTTGTATTTCCCCATCTTAAAGCACCCCAGCCAAACAAACTGCAGGTGGGGGCTTCAGCGCATCTGTCATTCTTCCTTTAAGAAAATAACTAAGTTGTCCATAATCACTCCTTGTCTTGTTTGGCCTGAGTAATGAATTTTCTTTCTATTTTGGTTATCTTTCTGGCACATTTAAAATGAGATGTATATCTTTATATAATTGTTTTTTGTTACTACTCTATTTGAAGGTCACTTAAGACATGCGGTTCACTATTTATTCCTTTGATCTACTTTTTAATCACAAAATGAAAAGAAATATCCAGGCACTTGCAACTTAAGTTAGAAAAGAGAGACCCTGGCTAAAGTGGTTTCAGTGCTTTGAAGAGCAACACTGCAGTGACCCAACAATGCTTTCTTCTCACAGTTGGCCTCAGCCTCCCCTGGCAAACCCTAAAGTTCTTATCTCTTCACTTTCCACAGGAATATTTTACTGGAAGGTAGAGTCAAGAACCCAGAGAAAACTGGTGACGGCTTCTCAAAGTCCCTCCCAGAGACATGGCCTCAGCAGGAGGCATGGGGGAAGGGGCAAATTTCCTAAAGGAGCCCTGGGCTGCCCCCGCGTGGTATCTGCCAACCCCAGGAGGTGCATGCGCCTCTCTTCATGTCAGCTTCGTGGGTCTCCGGAGGGTGGAAGCTCTGAATGTGTACTGAGTGCCCACTATGAGCCAGACACCACAGAACTGCTTCAGACAGCCTGACGTTGCTCAGTCATAGACGTCTCTTTCTTTCAAGCAGATGGGGCTACATATGGCAGTCACCAGCTGTGGCTGCCTTGGGGGTTGGTACTATCTAGGACCCCTCAGCTTCAGGGATCTTATACCCCACAAGCTGGGCTAGGCAGGGTTTCCTGATGACCCCCCAAAGATCACAACTCCTTTTGGCCAGCAGCGCCCATTGCTGGGGGCACCAGGAAACCCTGCTTCCGTGGGACATGATCGGCCGTTACAGCCCCACCATTCCCTGCCCCCAACCTCGGGTTTATCTGAGAAGTGATCCCAAAGTGTTCTCGTCTTACAGCATGCCCCTGAGAGTCAGGAAAGGTTTCAGCTCCTTCTCAGGCACTCCCCACCTGAAAGGATAGGACCAGAGGGGGCCTTTACCTGTCCTTCTTCCCAAGGTGGGAGTGATGGTGCAACATTCCATTACTCTACAGCAGCATGGCCAGGTGGGGCAGCAAACCTTGTTCACTCCAATGCAATGTGCTCACTTTTGACCCTTTTGAAAACCCTCCTGATTAAACTTGTGGGAGAGAGGAGCAAGCCCCTCCATAGTCATCGTCGCACAAACAACACTCTCCTGATATCGGGAACCTGGATGCACCCTCCACATGGACCACCTTCTGGGAAAGGTGAGACGTCCATCTGCTTTCATGACCTTTTTAGACAGTGGGTCAGCAGGAAGAGGGGAGGGCCCAGGATTGGCCTGAGCTGCTTCTAAGGACAGCCTGGAATCTACATCATGACTACTCAGGGATTTGGCGTACCTGGGTCTAATCTTCTAGGGGGTTTAATCAGAGAGATGGAATATCCAGGAGGCATGGGATAGTGAGGATTTCCGAACAGAGGAACATTCACAACAGGCAGGTGGCTTCATGGGGGTGGGGCCTGTCTAGGTCATCAGGGTGGAAGCAGGACCCCTCTCAGCAGCCGAGAGAAGGGTATGGTGACCAGTTCCTGCCCTCCAGAGAGAAAGAGAGGTCATTCTAGCAAGGAGGAGGCAGATTGTCAGGCTCCAAGCCAGGCAGCTGTGGTTTGGGGCAGGGTTCCAGGGCCAGCAGGGAGCTGCAGTGCCAAATGGGAGCTGAGCAGGCGCCCAGTCATATGCCAGGCTTGGCCCACAGGTAAGTTTAGACAGCAACACTCTGGGACAGGACATCTGGGTGCCAAAGAGCTTCCCTCAAGCACCTGGATCCTGGCCTTAGAGCAGCAAGACTGAGTCCCCATTCACCCCACTAGCAGGCAAGGGCCCTAGATTATGAAACAGCCAGGCTTGTGTAGCATCAGCTCAGCCACCTAGCAAGACAGAGTGAGTGTACAGATGCCCTGGGGGATATGGGATTATCATACCCCAACCTCCTGCCAGATTCTTTCCCGTTATAGGCAGCCATTCCCGTAACCTGAAACAGATGAGGTCTTGTAAAGGTTCCTAGCAGTTTTGTTTTGTCTTAAATCTGTGAAATATATATACAAAAAGAGATAATAGATAATAGATGTGTACTTCTATGCATACACAGAGAT
>NW_012111031.1:7559270-7564124 GCF_000951035.1 Colobus angolensis palliatus
TTTTTGTGTTTTTAGTAAAAATGGGATTTCACCATGTTGCCCAGGCTGGTCTCGAACTCCTGACCTCAAGCGATCCACCCACCTGTTGTCTATTTTATTGCAGAAGTTCAGAGCTAAATTTCATACTTCCTTAGGTTAAGTCTTCTAATATAATTGTTTTCTTCTTTCCACCTATTTTGTGACTTAACTTCTGCCTGTAAGTCCTCGATGTAATAATTTTATGGCTATGTATCACATGCAGTATTCACTGATTTGGGAAGTGAAAAATGTGTAATAATGAGTTGAATTTTTCTAGAATCTTGAAAGTATGTATCAGGGAAGTTTGTCAATTGGTAGATTACTAAATTCTGGAAAAGCAGAATAATTCTATTGTAATAAGCAACATCCTGTTGTAGATGCCATCGGGAGAGAGTTGGGAGTACAGGATTCACCCTCTATGGTCGAGTGTGGCAGCGCGTGTGCTAGTGGGTTGGAAGGAATTTATTCCGAAGTCCCCTGTGGCAGGAGGGAACCTCTGGTCTCCAAATGTAGGCTTACTTTGCCAGCATCTCTCACTTGGCGCCTACTCTCTCAGACATATTTCCAAACGCACCTAGGAATGTTGGCCACATCCTCCCTGGGCAATTCAGACAATGGCTTTGCAGTCCTTTATCTGACCCACTTGGTCAACACGGCGCCTTGACTCAAAGATATCAGAGGAGAGAAAGGCCTGCAGTGTCCATGAGTCCATTCCTCGGGGTGGGGCGGGAGTGAGAGGCAACTTGATCTGCCCCTGCCAGCCCTGGGGAGAAGCAGTGATGAAATCTCACCTTTCCACCCAGAGCAAGCCGTTGGCACTGGCTGTCTCAGGAGGACCGAGTTTAGTTTCTCATTTAGACATCTCTCCTTTAACTTACCTTCTTCCTCACTGTGTTCTTGGAGTTAATTTGCTAAGACAGGAACGTGTGTTTGGGAGATCTCCCAGCAGCATGTCACATGGCCAGTGGCTGATGTTATTAGCCCTGGTCCAGGGGTGTGGGCTGAAGCTGTGCCTGGGAGGGGTGGCGTCTAGGAGGCTCTGCCAGTGCCCCCTGCTACGGGGTGAGACTGTGAAGTTGAACGACCCTCTCACCCAGTTCTCCAGGCAGGTGCCATTGTGCAGAGTGAGTGGCATTAAGGCTTCAGTCAGCATGAGATGAAGAATGAACGGACGAAAGGTATCTCCCGTCTCAAGCAACCCATAGGCACTTGGCACGTGTCCTCAGGCCTCATTTCATAGCCCAGAAAGGGAAAGTCCTAGAGACAACCTGGAAATTGTCCTAAAATAAGTGGAGCACTGACATGGGGGAAGGGATTCAATTTGCTTTGTGTGGCTTTTGAAGGGCAAAACTAGAACCCGTGAACACAAGTTTGAAGGAAACAAAATTGAGTTCAAAATAAGGAAGGCTTTTCTATCCCTTAGAATCAAAAGTGGATTGGTTCCACAGATACCTAACTAGATAAATAAAATGTGACACACACCCACAGTGGAATATTATTCTGCCTTAAAAAGAAAGGAAATTCTGACACATGCCACAATATGGATGAACTTTGAAGACATTATGCTAAGTGAAGTAAACCAGTCACAAAAAGACAAATATTGTGAGATTCCATTAACATACAGATAAACATATGAAGTGTCTGGAGTAGTCAAATTCATAGACTCAGAAAGTGTAATGGTAATTGCCAAGGGCTGGAGGAAGATGGAATGGAGAGTTAGTGTTTAATGGGCAGAGAGTTTCTGGGAAGATGAGAAATTTGGGGAAACCAAGAGTCATGATGGTTGCACAACAGTATGAATGTACTAATGCCACTGAACTGTGCATTTGTAAAGGGTCTGGGGCCAGGCACGGTGGCTCCTGTCTGTAATCCCAGCATTTTGGGAGATGAAGGCAGGAGGATTGTTAAGCTCAGGAGTTCAAAACCAGCCTGGGTGACATAGTGAGACCTCCATCTCTACAAAAAAAAAAATTTTTAATTTAAAAATAAGTCAGGTGTGGTGGTGCACACCTGTAGTCCTAGCTACTTGTGAGGCTAAGACAGGAGGATTGCTTGAGTCAGAAGTTTGAGACTGCAGTAAGCTATAACTACACCATTGTACTCTAGCTTAATAAATGGTTAAAATGTTTGGCTGCTGCTGAGCTGTAAGCTAAAATAATATAGAAAAAATTATTTAATGATAGAAGGAAAACAGAAAAATTGTTACAAGGGTAAATATATATATATATATATCCACAATTAAAAAATCATGATTGAACATTCAAGGTCCCTGGAGCAGCAAAAGAAAAGTGGCAGTTAGCCAGCTGATCACCTTAGCATGAATGTGACTCTCTGGTAGTTGCTGTTGGTTTCTTTTTGGAGAAACAGTGCCAGCTACCACAACCCAATATGGAGAGGAAGAGGCTCCTTACTCAGAGTTTTAGGGACAGTTAGAAAATAGAGGCAGAAAGGCAAGCTCCCACAGGAAGGGAGAGTCACCACATGCTGAGAGATGCAATCTCATTTGCCTTCTGCTTGGAGTCTCACTTTCCACATCAGTAAAATGGGAATAATATCTACTTTGCAGAAAAGAGGAGTCGTCAACGACAGTACCAGCCACATAGTGGTCACCCACAAAAAAGCTCACTGTTATTGTTCTCTCATATTATTAATTGTTTTACCTGTGTGTTTTTTTTTTTTTTTTTTTTTTTGAGACGGAGTTTTGCTCTGTTGCCCAGGCTGGAGTGTAATGGTGTGATCTTGGCTCACTGCAACCTCTGCCTCCCAGGTTCAAGCGATTCTCCTGTCTGACTCCCGACTAGCTGGAATTACAGGCATGCACCACCACACCCAGCTAATTTTTGTATTTTTAGTGGAGACGGCGTTTCACCCTGTTGGTCAGGCTGGTCTTGAACTCCTGACCTCAGATGATCCGCCTGCCTTGGCCTCCCAAAGTGTTGGAATTACAGGTGTGAGCCACCGCTCCTGGCCTGTTTTACTTCAAAAACATACTTTACCATGATTCGTTTGTTCATGATGTGGATCCTGCCAAACCCGTCTTAGGAACCAGGAAATGGAGTGGATGCTGCAAAGTACATTGTCCTCATTGTGTGTTGATACATCACTAGAACGCTGCACTCTTTTGGACATCTTGGAGGGTTTTACAAAAGGAAGGGTGATTTCTTGTTTTAGTTTCATTGAGACTACCCCCTCAGAAGCACATCAGTAGCAGAACTGAGACTTGCCTCTTGACCCGGGAGACCCTTGGCTCGCTGCATGCTCGCTAAATTGTCATCCAGCTCTCACCTAATTGCCCCAATGGGAGACTCAGCATTCTGCACCTCTGCCAAAGGACAACTGGGGGAAAGAGGCCAAAGCCCAGAAGGGGAGACGAAGGCAGCAATGCTTTTCCCTGACTAATCTATCAGCACTTCGATGCTGGTGGGCGGGTTCCCCTCCCAGCCACCCCTTGCACACCTGCCTGCCGCTGCTCAGGGCAGAATCAATAAGCTGGAAGAACACAGTGAAACTTCCCCAAGGACTTGAGGAACAGAAACACCCTGGGGACACCTCAAGTCCCCAAGGACTTGAGGAACAGAACAGAAACGTCGACCTGCCACTCTGCCTCTGCAACTGCAGTTTGGGGCCGTGGAGGTTCATGCCCCCCAGGCACAGAAAGGGCGATTTGGATCTGTTTCCAGGTCAGCATGAAGTGCCTCCGCCCAATTCCTCACCCCCACTGAAGTGTATCTGGCAGTACCTGGAAGTGACAAGAGTCCATAGGCTAGGGCTGTCCAGCCTTGGCCTACAGTGCTCCTGGCTTGGATTTAGCCTGGTCTCACTGCCAGAGGCTCAGCTCGGCTTGTTCTCACTGCCTGCCTCCTCTCAGATGGAGGCAGTAGCAAGGTTTGCGGAGAGGTGCTCCACTGTAAGTCTCCGATAGTCCGGACATGCTCCTCACCAGATTCTTCCTACCTCACCCACAGCTTGGTGTTTCCTGTTAAAGATCTACCTAAATCCACCGATAGCAGAAACCCAATTCAAACGTATTTAAGCAAAAATGAGTCATTATAGGCTCTTGGGAAATCTAAGGGTGAATTTTGGGAGCCCAGATCATGTTATTAGAATAGTTGTGGTGTTATGATATATATTGGTTTTCCTCCACAGTTCCTGGTTCATTGCTTCCATAGCCCCCTTTACAGTCTTTTGTTATAATCTTGAGTGTGTTAGGCCTCAGGGGCAGGCCCCAGGAAACAGAATCTCTCAACCTTCTCCTGCCCTCATTTCACCTACCCCAAAGCAAGACTCTAATCTTTCCCCACCTTTCTGATTGTGGGGCTTAGGACCTTTCCCAGACAAAACATTGCAGGAGGGAATGTTGATATCAACTTCCACAAAAACTCAAGAGGGGCTAGGCACAGTGGTTCATGCCTATAATCCCAGCACTTTTGGAGAGTGAGGAGGGAGGATCTCTTGAATCCAGGAGATAAGGCTGAAACAAGCCGTGATTGCTCCTCTGCACTCTAGCCTGGGTGACCACAGAACAAGACCCTGTCTCAAAACAACAAAACAAAACAAAACACCAACCAAACAAGAGGACTGGGTTCAGGGAGCTTCTGGATAGCTGAACATGTGAGGTTCCTGGTGGGTGGCGCACCCAGGGAGGGCGTGGAATCGCTACACCCCTTTCCGCATACCTCACCCTATCTGTATCCTTTGTAATATCCTTTATAAGAAACCAGTAACCAGCCAGCCATGGTGGCTCATGCCTGTAATCCCAGCACTTTGGGAGGCCAAGGCGGGTGAATCACCTGAGGTTGGGAGTTTGAGACCAGCTTGATAAACATGGAGAAACCC
>NW_012111031.1:7564174-7575932 GCF_000951035.1 Colobus angolensis palliatus
GTCTCTACTAAAAATACAAAAATTAGCCGAATGCAGTGGTAGGTGCCTGTAATCCCAGTTACTTGGGATGCTGAGGCAGGAGAATTGCTTGAACCTGGGAGGCAGAGGTTGCAATGAACCAAGATCGCACTCCAGCCTGGGCAACAAGAGTGAAACTCTGTCTCAAAAAAAAAAAAAAAAAGAAAGAAACCAGTAACCAAAAGTGTTTCCCTGAGTTCTGTGAACCAGTTCAGCAAATTATTAGAAGGCAAAGAGGGAGTCATGGGAACCCTAATTTGAAGCCAGTTGTCAGGAGTTTCTGAGGCCCAGACTTGCAAGTGGTGCCTGGGGGTATGGGGAACAGTCTTGGGGACTGGGCCCCCAGTTTGTGGGATCTGACATTATCTCCAGTTCGATAGTGTTGGAATTCAGTTGGAGAACACCTACCTGGTGTCTGCTACTTGGTGTATGGGGCAAAAAACCCCATTTAGTCACAGAAGTCCTTTTTCTGTGTTGATGTGTAACCACTCAAGGGGTTCACCTATCCCACTGCCCAGATCAATATAGGGTAATTGCAATAGAGAAAGAGTAATTCACACAGAGCCGGCTGTGTGGGAGCCCGGGGTTTTATCATTACTTAAATCAGTGTCCCCGAGCTTTGGGGGAGCAGAGTTTTTAAGGATAACTTGGTGGGTGGGGGAAGCCAGTGAGCTAGGAGTGCCGATTGGTGAGAGATAAAATCACAGGGAGTCGAAGCTGTCTTCTTGCACCGAGTCAGTTCCTCGGTGGGGGCCGCAAGATCAGATGAGCCAGTTTATTGATCTGGGTGGTGCCAGCTGATCCATCAAGCAGGGTCTGCAAAATATCTCAAGCACTGATCTTAGGAGCAGTTTAGGGAGGGTCGGAATCTTGTGGCTTCCAGCTGCATGACTCCTAAGCCATAATTTCTAATCTTGTGGCTAACGTTAGTCCTACAAAGGCAATCTAGTCCCCAGGCAAGAAGGAGGTCTGCTTTGGGATAGGGTTGTTATCATCTTTGTTTAAACTGTAAACTAAGTTTCTCCCAAAGTTAGATCAGCCTGCGCCCAGGAATGAACAAGGACAGCTTGGAGATTAGAAGCAAGATGGAGTAGGTTAAGTTAGATCTCTTTGACTGTCTCATTTGTAATTTTGCAAAGGCGGTTTCAGATGGTTGTTGTGATGTGAGAACATAGCAAAAACGCAGAGTCTTTTCCTACATAACAGTTTACCTTAAATTTGTAACCATCCAATGGGTTCTCCTTGCCCGCTGCCTAGATAACTGATTTATCAAGACAGGAGAACTGCAACAGAGAAAGAGTTTTTAATTCATGCAGAGTTGGCTGTACAGGAGATGGAAGTTCTTTTGTTACTCAAATCAGTCTCCCCGAGCATTAGGGGACCAGAGTTTTTAAGGGTAATTTGGTGGGTAGGGGGCCAGTGGGCTGGGAGTGCTGATTGGGCAGGTCAGAGACGAAACCATAGGGAGTAGAAGCTGCCTTCTTGTGCTGAGTCAGTTCGCGGGTGGGGGCCACAAGACTAGATGAGCCAGTTTATCAATCTGGGTGGTGCCAGCTGATGCAGCAAGTGCAGGCTTTACAATAGTGACGTTATCCCAGGGTACAATAGTGACCCTGGGGAGGGTCAGAATTTTGTAGCCTCCAGCTGCATGACTCCCAAACCATAATTTCTAATCTCGTGACTAATTTGTCAGTCCTACAAGGGTAGTCTTGTCCCCATACAGGAGGGGGATTTGTTTTGGTAAAAGGGCTGTTATCATTTTGTTTCAAAGTTAAACTTTAAACTAAGTTCTTCCTAAAGTTAGTTCACCTGTGCCCAGCAATGAAGAAGGACAGCTTGGAGGTTAGAAGCAAGATGGGGATGGTTAGGTCAGATCTCTCACTGTCATAATTTTCTCAGTTATAATTTTGCAATGGCGGTTTCATTATGTTTCCAGATTTCCTGTGTTGCCTTCATTCTTTCTCTTCCAACTCAGTAGCAAATACGGCTACCAAGGTCTCCAGTGTTACGTTATCTTCACAGCTGGCAAACAAAACATAGGGGGAGGCTGGTTTTTAATCATTCCAGAAAAATCCTGGGGAGCGCTCTGCCCATCCTTGAAACAATCTCTCTGATTGCCCAACCTAAACTATGTGTCCAGTTTTTGAGTCAAAGCACGTGCTGAATCATGCCTGAACCATATGGTGCAGGAAAGGGAGAAGTGTTTGTTATTCCCTAAGGAGATCGTGAGCAGACAAAAACCATATACGACAATCTGGTAGAGATGTGCATGTTTATTCTTTTTTTTTTTTTGAGATGGAGTCTCACCCTGTCACCCAGGCTGGAGTGCAATGGTGCGATCTCAGCTCACTGCAACCTCCACCTCCCAGGTTCCAGGGATTCTCCTGCCTCAGCCTCTCAAGTAGCTGGGATTACAAGCACGTGCCACCATGCCCAGCTAATTTTTTTTTATCTTTAATAGACACAGGGTTTCACCATGTTGGCCAGGCTGGTGTCAAACTCCTGACCTTGGAATCTGCCTCCCAAAGTGCTGGGATTACAGGCGTAAGCCACCACGCCCGGCTATTCCTACTATGACTTGTGCAATATGTAAACTTAGCTTTTGGCTGGGTGCAGTGGCTCATGCCTGCAATCCCAACACTGTGGGAGGTTGAGGTGGGAGGATCACTTGAGTTCAGGAGTTCAGGACCAGCCTGGCCAACATAGCAAAACCCCATCTCTACTAAAAATACAAAAATTAGCCTGGTGCAATGGTGTGTACCCATAATCCCAGCTGCTCAGGAGGCTGAGGCAGGAAAATTGCTTGAACCTGGGAGGCAGAAGTTGCAGTGAGCTGAGATCCTGCCACTGCACTCCAGCCTGGGCTACAGAGGGAGACTCTGTCTTTAAAAAACAAACAAACAAACAAACAAAAGCAGAGAGAGAGAGAGATACAAGGAGGAAAACAAAGAGGAACCTGAAGTGTTCAGAGGTGAATGGAATGGCCACATTTCATTGGTGGTGAAAAGCAGGGTGACGAACAAGTGAAAATGGTTTTGAAGGTATTGAAATGCTATTCAAATCTGTGAACAGGCCTGTTCATGCCCATCCACCTGACTTTTCCTTAGCTTGGCCTGGTCACCAACCCCACATTCTGTCCACCACAGGGCAACATGAGAAAAAAGACTCATTTGATTCTAGTGTTCTGGTTCAAGGGCCTTCTCACCTGTCTCACTGTCTCAAGTTGTGACTGCCTTAACCTGTGTGAGGTCCGGACTCACCAAGCCAGAGTGCCTTCATTTTGCAAATTCATTTTTACAGAAAATATTTCTTTCTTTTACAGAGGCAAGTCCTCAATAGTGCAAGTGAATTTCTAATTACTTCAAGCTGATGGAGCCAAGTCACAAATTGCTTGTGGGATGTATTGAAAAATGATGAAACTTGAAATGATTACCCGAAAGCATAAAGTCTGTAAAAAATCGAGGAATAGAGACTTGGGAGAAAGATCCTACAGATGTAGTTCATTAACTTGATATTAGGTATAAAATAATGGTAGGGAGGTGAAAACCCTATTAAAATGTCTATGAAAAAATTAGAGATACAACTTCAGAAGATGGGAGAGTGTTCATGGATTGGGGTTATTGGGCAGAAGCCAAAATCAACCTTCCCAAGGGTTAGTCTTTTCTTCTCTTTTAAAGACCAGATAAGAGGTAGAGCCTCCACTAGAAAAATGCAACTATGAGAAAACAGGGTCCCTTCTTATTTTATCCTGGACCCCCTAGAAGCCAGAGGAGGTGGTAGAAAGCACTGTGACAGGAGCTCCAAATTTCCTGCCCTCAATCACTCAAGGTATACTCATAAAGTGAACAATTAAGAAGTCCTGTGTCACATGACATTCTAGAATCTGATGAAACACCAAAAAGAAGATTTAGTTCTTGCCTTCAAGCTTCTTATGGTGAATGGGTTAAACTTTGAGGTCATTGGAATTTGACTATTTTGTGAAAAGGAAAAGAACATAATTTTGAAATAGGATGTGTCTATGTGCAAGGCTTCTGGAAGGGATTCTGGAGAGTCAGGGAACTGCCTGAATGTTACTGAAGGCCTGAAGTCAAGGAGAGGGCTCCAGCATGGGGAAGGAGAAATAAAAAAGGTGAGCACTCAGGAGAATGCTTGCCTTCTTACGACTCTGATTAGGGCTCTTTTTTATATAATATTTTCAACAACTATAGTCACTATCAGATAATCATGAGTTATGGTAATGTAAACATGAAAGCATTGATCATCACATAAAATATATGTGAATGAATCAGGCAGACCCAAACCTGGGAAACCAAGGGTTTGACTCTCTCTTGCTTTAGAGATCCAGCAGGTGCCAGGAAACAAAATAGGAAAAGAAGTCTGCTGCTAATGTGACCAAAGTGAAGTTCCAGAATGATTAATTTTTTTTTTTTTTTTTTTTTTGAGATGGAGTTTCACTCTTGTTGCCCAGGCTGGAGTGCAATGGTGCGATCTTGGCTCACCTCAACCTCCACCTCCCAGGTTCAAATGATTCTCCTGCCTCAGCCTCCCAATTAGCTGGGATTACAGGCATGTGACACCACACCTGGCTAATTTGTATTTTTAGTAGAGATGGGTTTCTCCATGTTGGTCAGGCTGGTCTCGAACTCCCAACATCAGGTGATCTGCCTGCCTCCTCCTCCCAAAGTGCTGGGATTACAGGTGTGAGCCACTGTGCCCAGCTTCTAGCATGATTAATTTTTATTAAAGTAACTTCAAACTTGGCAAGGAACTGTAGAATCACTAGGGAACGTTATAGAAAACAAACATTTTTCCAGCCACAAGCATTCATTATAAGGGATCAGAAGACTTCTGCTTCTGGCCATGATAGAGTAATGGGGAATGGATTTACCCTCCTGTCTTAAAATACTAAAAAACTAGACAAAATATATGAAATAGTAGTTTTCAGATATTAGACAACAGGCAGCACAGAAATATGATCCAAGAGGAAGGGAAAATAAAGAGGTGAACCCTATGATTGCCCCAACTTACTACCTGGAGGCAATTTCCGGATTGCAGTATAGGGAGGAAGAAACAGAGCACAGCAGTCTCACTGAGATGAGGAGCAAGAGATCCAGGCCAAGGGAGGTCAAAGTGACCAGAACGTGTGGGTCTATGCACTGGAAAGGAGGGAGATGCAGGGAAAGACAGGGAGAAAAAGAGAGCACTCCAGAGATCTATAGAGGAGCCACTTTGAAGCTTTGGCTGATGACCGATCCATGTATACACAAGAGGAAACTATCTGAGGGGAAACCATCACCCAAAAGCAACAAGCTGAACAATTGCCGGGGCTTATACAGGGCTAGGAATAGTTTGTGTTCCCACCAGTCAGAGCAGAAAGACCTCCTAGAGTCCTCAGAGAGGGACTCTTCTTATGTAATCCCACCTTACTAGTGGGACTAAATAAGCCCTAGACTAAAAGCTGCTCTGAACTCACCATCAAAAAGGAAAGGATCCAATAGATTCCAAGTAACTTAATTTTGTACCAGCATAAAGCTCAACACTATTTAAAAGAAAATAACAAAATCCAGCAACCAACAGTGTAGAATCACAATGCCAGGTATCCTGTCAAAAATTACCAGGCATACAAAAAAGCAGGAAAACATTACTTATAACCAAAAGAAAAAGCGATCAATAGAAACAGTCCCAGAAATTATGGAAATAATGAATTAGCAGACAGGAATGTGAACATATCTATTTCAAATATATTTCTATCTATAAGAAAGTAGATAAAAACATGAACATGGTAAAAAGAGAATGATACTTTTTTTTTTTTTTTTTTTGAGGGGGAACAGAGTTTCACTCTTGTTGCCCAGGCTGGAGTGCAATGGCGCGATCTTGGCTCACCGCAACCTCCGCCTCCCAGGTTCAAGCGATTCTCCTGCCTCAGCCTCCCGTGTAGCTGGGATTACAGGCATGTGCCATCCCAGGCCCAGCTAATTTTGTATTTTTAGTAGAGGCAGGGTTTCTCCATGTTGGTCAGGCTGGTCTTGAACTCCCGACCTTTAGATGATCCAGCTGCCTCAGCCTCCCAAAGTGCTGGGATTACAAGTGTGAGCCACCACACCCGGCCAAATTGATGATATGTTTAAAAGACTCAGATAAAACACGTAAAGATGAAAAATGCAGTATCTTAATTGAAAAATACTGCATGGGATTAATAGTTAATCAGATATTGCAGAAGAAAAGGTAAGTGAAGTTGAAGACAGAGTGATAGAAACTATCTAAAATGAAGCACAGAAAAAAGACTAAAAAATTAATAAAGCATTAGTGACTTGTGTACTTTACATATATAACCTAAGCAAACTACATGTGTATAACTAAAGTGCCAAGAAAATGATGTTGGCGGGGAGAAAAAATATTTGAAGAAATAATAAATAAAAGTGTTCCAATTTTGAAGAAAACTGTAAATTGAAGATTCAAGGGACTCAACAAACACCAAGCAGAATACACATTAAGAAAATCATGCCAAGGTACACCATAGCCAAATTGTTGAAAACCGGTGTCAAAAAAATTTGTTAAAGCAACCAGTGAAAAAGGGACATCTTATTTACATAAGAACAACGGCCAAACTAATGGCAGCAGATTCTTGTCAGCAACTACATAACCCAGAAGACAATGAGACAGTATCTTTAAAGTAATGAAACAGAAGCTGTAAATCTAGGATTTTATACCCAGCAAAAAGTGTTTCAAAAATAAAAGTGAACTGCTAGGCACTGTGGCTTATGCCTGTAATCCCAGCACTTTGGGAGGTTGAGGTGGGTGAATCACGAGGTCAGGAGTTCAAGACCAACTGGGCCAAGATGGTGAAACCCTGTCTCTACTAAAAATACAAAAATTAGCCGAATGCAGTGGTAGGTGCCTGTAATCCCAGTTACTTGGGATGCTGAGGCAGGAGAATTGCTTGAACCTGGGAGGCAGAGGTTGCAATGAACCAAGATCATGCTGCTACTTCACTCTAGCCTGGGTGATAGAGCAGGAGTCCGTCTCAAAATAATAATAATAATAATAATAATAATAATAAAAGTGAAATTAAAACTTTTCAAACAAAAACTGAAAGAACTCTTCACTAGCCATCTGCATAACAAGAAAGAAAATGGAAGTTTTCAGGCAGGATACAGCACAAGAAAAGGATCTATACAAATGACTGAAGAGTGCCAGAAATGGTAAATATATAAATGACTTCTTTAAGACATCATCAACTAATTAAAGCAAAAATAATCACAGTATATTACAGGATTCATAACATATATTAAAGCAAAATGTATCACAATAGCATAAAGACAAAAAGGAAGAAATAGAAGTGTAGTGTTCTAAAATTCTTATAATACACTGTACTTAGAGTGGAAAAATATTTGAAGTTAAACTGTTATAAATTAAAGTGCAATTATGTACAAACACAAATATATATTACAAAATATGTTACACAGATCAAATCCTGTTAAAACAAACTCCAAAGTCGTATTTCAATAATTTTATCATTCTCAAATTTGTGTCTTTTATTCTGGCTTTAATTAGTTATAATGGCACTGTAATTTCAAAATTTAACCTGTCCCTATAGTCCAACATCTGCTCTTCTTTTATTAAATGTTGTCAAATAACAGCAGAGAAAATATTTTCAGCATCATGCTTGTCTCACCAAGCTAAATTTGGTACTGCGGAATTTGTTGGTGAGGACAAATGATGTGAGAATTCCTATGCTTGAAGCAATGCTGGCTTTGGGCCATTTCTATTTAAATGATGGGTTTGGAACAAATTGTGTTTACAAACTGATTCTACCACTTACAAACAGTACTACTTTCTATTTGGGGAAATATTTAAGGTCTGTGACTTGGAGGTCCTATATGTTGATATAGCAAAGAAAAGAATGGAGCACCTCCTTATTCATTTTGGAATGAGTAAGATTTTTGGAAATCACATTGGAAAATTTGCTTACTTAATAAACTGCCATTCTTGTCAGATGAGTAGAAAAGAAAACTGACCTCATTTATTTTTCCACCAATGCATCTTTCTATTCAGGGCTAAAAGTGGGGCATATTTGGAATTGTTAGCTTCAAACAAGCTCTGTAACTTAGGGCGTAAATAATTTGATGGTGGTATAACATGTTAAGTGGTAGTGAATAGCTTGGAGAAGTAAGGCATATAGTTAATGAGTACCTCTAGATAGAGGCCCAGGCTGACTGGCTTCACGGTAAAAACAAGTAGGGAATTCAGGAGATCCAAGGAATGTCCCAGTTCTGCCGTTTGCCAGACCTCAAGCAAGACAATTTAACCTCCCTGGACCTTACCGTCTGCGTTGAGCCAGGGCAGCGTTTCCGTAAGTACAGTGCATGCCACTGGTGGTACACCAGTATTTTTTCTTTTTAATATATATTAATGTATTTTAGATAATATAACTATATAAGAAAATCTAACTATATTCCACCCATAATTTTATTAATGTTATTGAGTAGGATTAGTTTAAGACATAAAAATCAAGTCAATATAAAGACTACTACAGTTTGAATATCCCTAGTCCCAAATCCAGAATCTGAAATGCTGGAAAATCCAAAATCTTTTCTTTTAGATGGAGTCTTGCTATGTTGTCCAGGCTGATCTCAAACTCCTGGCCTCGAGCAATCCTCCCACCTCTGCCTCCAAAGTAGCTAGATGCATCATCGTGTCCAGATCAAAATCCAAAACATTTTAGGACTGACATGATATTGAAATCACATTTCAGATTTTTAAATTAGGGATACTTAATTGGTGGGTATATAATATTCCAAAATTTGAAAAACTCCCAAATCTAAAGCACTTTTGATCCCAAGTATTTTATTTTTTAATTAAAACATTTTTTGAGATGGAGTTTTGCTCCTGCTGCCCAGGCTGGAGCACAATGGCATGATCTCAGTTCACTGTAATCTCCACCTCCTGGGTTCAAGCAATTCTTCTGCCTCAGCCTCCCTGGTAGTTGGGACTACAGGCATGCGTCACTACATCTGGCTAATTTTGTGTTTTTAGTAGAGACAGGGTTTCACCATGTTAGTTAGGCTGGTCTCGAACTCCTAACCTCAGGTCATCCACCCGCCTCAGCCTCCCAAAGTGCTGGGATTACAGGTGCGAGCCACCACGCCTGGCCCCAAGCATTTTATATAAGGGATATTCAACCTGTATTATGTAAAGGCCAGACAATAATAGGATAGGAGGGAAAAAACTGAAAGGATTTTCAGTTTAAAACCACTAAAAGGTGGGTTCAGAAGGATGTTTTTAAAAGCATACACAACAGTACATAATTTTCACATAATAGGACAAATAAAATAAGGGAAATACCATGGCAACAGTTTTAGAAACACTGGGCAGACATGGGATAACCTACCTGGAACATGCAGGAAATCTCAACCCTCAGCCAGTAGTGGGGGAAGCTGAGAAGCAACTTCATTTGCATCCAGAACCTCTGGAAGGCCCAGAAATTTGTTGCACTCATAGTCTGTGGAATCAGAAGCAAGGGAGGTAAAGTCCAAATCAACTCCAGTTGAAAGTCATCATAAGAAGCAGTGGGACACCCTCTGACATTCCACACAGCCAGAGACCTGCCTCTTCTCAGAAGATCCCAGAAGAGAATTCTTCTAAAAGATCAAACTATAAGGCTACCAACGGCATGAAGATTGAGAGCTTTATGCAACTAGGGGAAAGTTTGAACATATATTAGTGATAAGTGTACTTAAAAATCTTAAACAAAGGCTGGGCGCGGTGGCTCACACCTGTAATCCCAGCATTTTGGGAGACCGAAGCAGGTGGATCACCTGAGGTCGGGAGTTCGAGACCTGCCTGACCAACATGGAGAAACCCCATCTCCACTAAAAATACAAAATTAAAAGCCGGGCGTGGTAGCGCACCATGCCTGTAATCCCAGCTACTTGGGAGGCTGAAGAAGGAGAATCACTTGAACTCAAGAGGCGGAGGCTGTGATGAGCCGAGATTGCACCAATGCACTCTAGCCTGGGCAACAAGAGTGAAACTCCTCTCAAAAAAAAAAAAAAAAAAATCTTAAACGAACTATTATTTATATTATTATTTATTCTATAAAGGATTTTCCAAGAAAAATAAATAGCTGTGCAGAAAAAGAAATCAGTTCACTATGTGGTTCAGCTGTCAATAGTGTCTTTATCATTAAAGTACAGAATACTAACAAAAGACTGATTTTACGAAAATATCTGTATTGGAAGAATGGGGAAGGATAGGAAATAACAGAGGGAAAAAAGGGAGTTAGGTCAGAAACACTGAAATAAAGCTTAATCTGAATCTTCCATAGCAGGAAGTCAATAGGTAATGCTAAAACTTTAAATATCAAGCACAAATAGCAAGACTTGTTTTTAAAGGGAAGAGTTGGAGGTAAACATGAAAATAATAATTTAGTGGCCAGGCAAGGTGGCTCACGCCTGTAATCCCAGCATTTTGGGAAGCCAGCGAGGGCGGATCACCTGAGGTCAGGAGTTTGAGACCAGCCTGCCAACATGGCAAAACCCATATCTACTAAAAATACAAAAATTAACTGGTCATGGTGGTGCACACCTGTAATCCCAGCTACTCAGGAGGCTGAGGCAGGAAAATCGCTTGAACCTGGGAGGCAGAAGTTGCAGTGAGCCGAGATCCTGCCACTGCACTCCAGCCTGGGCAACAGGGCTAGACTCTGTCTCAGGAAAAAAAAAGAAAAGAATGATGTAGCAGCATTGAAAACTGTAACTTCAAGGAGTGGAGGAGAGGCTTTCTTTTTTTGTAACAAATATTGTAAAGCTATTTCATCATTAACCATATGCAATTGATACTTTAAAAAAAAATTCCATTAAAAAAGTTATGAAGGTGGTATGCAAATAAGTGAACTTGGGAAAATACTAACCAGGAAGTCTTTTAAATTCTGACAGCCAGTGAATTGATTTAAAGAAACACTGAGATACGACTCTTCATTGTCATTTGTTGGTTGTCATGATACCCAGACAGCTTAAGTCACATGCATGTTACATGTATTTTTTACTTTATTTTTTCTTACTTTTATTTTTAATCTAGTTAGTTTTTGTTGCTGTTGTTGTTGTGGTGGTGGTGGTTGTTTTGAGACAGGGTCTCACTTTGTCCCCCAGACCTGAGTGCAGTGGGATGACCTCAATTCACTGCAGCCTCCACCTCCCAGGTTCAAGCAATTCTCCTGCCTCAGCCTCTGGGGTAGCTGGTACTCAGGCAAGTGCCTCAGCACAGGCCCAGTTTTTGCATTTTTAGTAGAGACGGGGCGGGGTGGGTTACAATGTTGGCCAGGCTGGCCTTGAACTCCTGGTCTCAAGTGATCAATTCACCTGGGCCTCCCAAAGTGCTGGGATTATAGGCGTGAGCCACAGCACATGGTATATTTGTTATTTAAATCACAGTGGATTATTTGGGGGAAGGTGGTGTAGAGAATTATAAAATGGAGGCATTACAGGGTTTCATAAGCCAGGGCTAGAAGCTACCTGAGACACTTAAAAAAATTTAAGAACTCAGGCTGGACATGGTGGCTTATGCCTGTAATCCCAGCACTTTGGTAGGCCAAGGCAGGCAGAACAAGAGTTCAGGGGTTCGAGACCAGCTTGGCCAACATAGTGAAACCCCGTCTCTACTAAAAATACAAAAATTAACCAGGCATGGTGGCACGTGCCTGTAGTCCCAGCTACTCGGGAGGCTGAGGCAGGAGAATCGC
>NW_012111031.1:7575982-7583819 GCF_000951035.1 Colobus angolensis palliatus
GCCGGGCGCGGTGGCTCAAGCCTGTAATCCCAGCACTTTGGGAGGCCGAGACGGGCGGATCACGAGGTCAGGAGATTGAGACCATCCTGGTTAACATGGCGAAACCCCATCCCTACTAAAAATACAAAAATTAACCAGGCATGGTGGCACGTGCCTGTAGTCCCAGCTACTCGGGAGGCTGAGGCAGGAGAATCGCTTGAACCCAGGAGACGGAGGTTGCAGTGAGCCGAGACGGTGCCATTGCGCTCCAGGCTGGATGAGAGAGCAAGACTCCATCTCAAAAAAAAAAAATTTAAGAACTCATTTATAAAGGTATATTTATACATTTTTGCTTAGTAAAACATTACCTCCCTCCTCCTTTTTTTAAAGTTAAAGATAATCTCTAGAATGGCTGGGACTAGGATACAAGATTTTAATCATTTCATTTCCTGCTATTTGTTAAGTTAATTGAAAATATAACAGGCATAGATATGATCTGTTATTCAATGGAATAAGGAGTGCAAAACACCAGGTACTAAATGAACAACTGCTATCTGGTCCCCTACCCACCCCCGTGGGAAAGGAGATTAGCTGGCAATCGCCCAGATTACAACTGATCATTTCTTGGGTTCCAGGAACATGGAACTGAAGTGATGGTTGGGATGTGAAGAGCTCCTTTAACACAGCACAGAGTCTGGTGACTGGAAGGTCTAGAAGTATATCAGCAGAAAGGAAAAATTAGTGGATAATGACCAGATTTTACATCCACCCAATGGCTTGGAATGTTCCAGTGCCAAGAGAAGCCCTTTTTGTCACATGTGATTTCATAATAATTTGGGCCAGCTGTGTCTGAGCAAATCAGGTCAAGCCAGATGCCAAACCCTAACTCAAACACTTACAGGAAGATCGTCATTGCCAGGATCCTCAAACGTCCTGCAGAAAATCAAGAGAAGGTAAATTATTCCACCTGTTCCCAGTCTGCCATAATGTCTTCTCTCCTGGGAACTGCTAACTTCTATGGTCTTCGCTTGTGCTTCATATCTGAAGATAATTCTACTGATGTTACATTGTGTGTACATGGAAGAATGTTTTTTAAAATCTTCATTAACAACTTTTCCATTCTGCTGGGATTTGTTCTTGGATCGCTACCCTTACCATGGGCCAAACCAACTCACCCATAATTCAGATATTTGTTGGTTAATAAAGATGAACTGTGCCAGCTTGTCTCTGAATTGGAGAGGAACTGGGGGGCTGGGTGATGGGGAGGGAGGGAGATTTTTACTATATGCTCTATTATAACTTTTGAATTTCTGTGAAACCATGTGCAAGAGTTTGCTATTCCAAAAAGTAAGTACTGGTTTTTTTTTGTTTTGTTTTGTTTTTGTTTTTGTTTTTTGCCTTTGCTGCAGAAATTGTAGTTGGCATGAATTCCACTTTGGAGAATTGGAGGCTTCTTTTTCTCCAGGTCATTTCAATCATGTTTTTTGTTGTTGTTGAATTGTCAATTTCATGGAGCATTTTAAATGGCAGGTTCTGGCCAGGCACGGTGACTAACTCTTGTAATCCCAGCACTTTGAGAGGCCGAGGCGGGTGAATCACCTGAGGTCCTGAGTTCAAGAGCAGCCTGGCCAATAATGGTGAAACCCTGTCTACTGAAAATACAAAACTTAACTGGGCATGGTGGTACATGCCTGTAGTTCCAGCTACTCGGGAGGCTGAGGCAGGAGAATAGCTTGAACAAGGGAGGCAGAGGCTGCAGTGAGCAAGATCGCTTCACTGCACTCCAGCCTGGGCGGCAGAGCGAGACTGTCTCAGAAAATAAATAAATAAATAAATAAATAAATAAATAAATAAATAAATGGCAGCTCCTTTCATCTCATGTTGCTGTGAATTCTACTTCAGGACTGCTTTTTTTTTTTTTTTTTTGAGACGGAGTCTCGCACTGTCGCCCAGGCTGGAATGCAGTGGCGTAATCTCGGCTCACTGTAACCTCTGCCTCTGCGGTTCAGGCCATTCTCTTGCCTCAGCCTCCCACGTAGCTGGGACGACAGGCACCCGCCACCATGCCCGGCTAATTCAGAACTGCTTTTTTTAAAGCTACAGCTTGAAGTGACTCCCATTAAAGCCATACGGCCTTCAGCTCAGTAGCATTAAAGTAAGCCAGATCTACAGTGGTGTTGGCAGTGTACATGGGCCCAGGGCTCCCTGCTTAACTTAGGCTGGCCTGCTCTTTCCCCTGGCCTCTGTTTTCACTGGTCACTTTGTTGCAGCTGAAAAGGAGATGGAACAAGAGCCACAGCCCTCACTGCTATTTGTGACGGTGACTAACTCGGGCTAAAAGTCGAATTCACTGCATTCTGGAAGTTGACTCACTTCCATCCAAAACCCTCAGGCTGGGGTTGGAATTCAGCTCAGGTTCTCCAAGGGGCTGCTCCGTGAGCTGTGGTCTAGGATAAGCTTGTCTGGGTCAGCCCAGGCTTGTTCTCCATCTTGGGGTCCTTGTTTCAGCTTGCTCTGAAACAAGTTATTAGAAATGGTTTAGATGTCCTGAGATATGAAAGAGAATCCAGAGAGGAAGTTTCTGAGTGGATCTGAGACTCGTCTGGGTTACTTGACCCGTAATAGCTCCAACAAAGTTGCCTCCTCCATCTGTCCTGGGACCAACCTCCTTGTCAAAGCTACAGCAGAAAACAGGCTGTCTTCAGAAGTTCAGGGAGCTCACATTTAATTTGAATCCCTGCTTTGTTATCATCAACCACACTTCTAGATTCTCTCAATTCTTATAGCAAAAACAGTTTAGAGATGCAAAAATATTTTTCTTAAAAGCATTTTAGCCATTTTACTGAATAATTCAACAATGTATAATGAAACTCATGCCATCAACTCCTGTGTTTCTCCTGTTTGGGGGAAATTTATATAGTTGGCCTTTGAACAACGCAGGGGTTAGGGGCCCCAACCCCATGTGAAATTGAAAACAGCTTTTGACTTCCCCAAAACTGTACTAACAGCCTACTGTTGCCTGGAAGCCTTATGTGTAACATAAAGTCAATTAACACCTATTTTATATGTTATATGTATTATATACTGTTTTGTTTTATTTTGTTTTGTTTTGTTTTTTGAGACAGAGTTTCGCTCTTGTTGCCCAGGCTGGAGTGCAATGGCGCAATCTTGGCCATTGCAACCTCTGCCTCCCAGATTCAAACGATCTCCGGCCTCAGCTTCCCGAGTAGCTAGAATTACAGGTATGTGCCACCACACCCGGCTAATCTTGTATTTTTAGTAGAGACGGGGTTTCTCCATGTTGGTCAGGCTGGTCTCGAACTCCCGACCTCAGGTGATCTGCCTGCCTTGGCCTCCCAAAGTGCTGAGATTACAGGTGTGAGCCACCGTGCCCAGCCTGTGTACCATATTCTTACAACAAAGTAAGCTAGAGAAAAGAAAATGCTTTTAAGAAAATTATAAGGAAAAGAAAATATATTTACTCCTCTTCTTTTTTTTTTTTTTTTTTTTTTTTTTGAGACAGGGTCTCTCTCTCTCACCCAGGCTGGAGTGCAGTGGCGCCATCTCAGATCACTGCAACCTTTCCCTCCCAGGTTCAAGCTATGCTCGTGCCTCATCCTCCTATGTAGCTGGGATTACAGGCAACAGCTACCAACGCCTAATTTTTGTATTTTTTAGTAGAGATAGGGTTTCTCCATGTTGCCCAGGCTGGTCTTGAACTCCTGGGTTCAACGCGATCCACTTGCTTTGGCCTCCCAAAGTGCTGGGATTACAGGAGTGAGCCACTGCTCCCAGCCTATTTACTCTTCATTAAGTGGTAGTGGATCATCATAAAGGTCTTCATCCTCATCGTCTTCACATTAAGGAGGTGGAGGAGGAGGAAGAAGAGGAATTAGTCTTGCTGTCTCCTCAGGGATGGCAGAGGTGGAAGAAAATCTGGGTATAAGTGGACTCACAAAGTTCACACCCATGTTGTTCAAGGGTCAACTGTCTCTAAAATAAAGTGTCTGTACCTAGTGGAGACACAAGACAATCTTTTGGAGCACAGTAAGAAAACATTTAAACTTAGATTTATTTTGACTTAAAATATGACAAAAGTTGGCCGGGCACAGTGGCTCACGCCTGTAATCCCAGCACTTTGGGAGGCCAAGGTGGGTGGATCACCTGAGGTTGGGAGTTCGAGACCAGCCTGGGCAACATGGTGAAACCCATCTCTACTAAAAATACAAAAAATTAGCTGGGCATGGTGGTGGGCACCTGTAATCCCAGCTACTTGGGAGGCTGAGGCAGGAGAATTGCTTGAACCTGGGAAGCAGGGGTTGCAGTGAGCTGAGATCACGCCATTGCACTCCAGCCTGGGCCACAAGAGCAAAACTCTGTCTCAAAAAAAAGTAATAATAAATGAAATAAATATGACAGAAGTTAAGTTTTACTAATAGTTAATCAAATAGTTAATCAATGGATTGGCACTGTTCTCCTCTCTCAGCCCACACATCAGAAGGTTGAGTGTTCTGGATGATGGAGAAAAGAGCCTAAGGGCATCCCACGACTTGGCTGGAATAATAGCATCACTATAATTTGATTATTTTTAGTGTATTGGGACACAGTGCATTTATGTATGGCAGGTTACATAGATTTACAGCTTTCATAATTTAGTTTTAATAAAGTTAAACTTGACAGAAATAGGTCAGTGACATGAAAATAGTTTTTTCTAATGGAATCAGATAGTAAAGCTAAGAACAAAGTGCCAGCATAAGTAAAACTACAAGAATATGGCACAGCAGACACCACCTTTATTTGTCACATGAAGTAAAAATAAGGACAATCTAGTTCAGTCGCATGGTCTCAACTAAAAATATTAGTGAGAGCAGAGTTATGGTTATTTTATTTTTATCTTATCCTTTTGAAATTTCTATTTTTGTAAATATTTTTGACATACATAATATGTTAAAATGGCTTTATATGTACATAACTTTATAAAGAGATAAACATTTCATGAACAAGTATTCTCAAACTTTTTTTTTACTGGGGGGATGTGCAATCAAAACAGTTCAGAGACCACTGTGAAAGAGAAGCAAACTAAAACAAAAGAATATTCAACTGGCTGGGTGCAGTGGCTCACACCTGTGATCCCAGCATTTTGGGAGACCAAGGTGGGAGGATTGCTTGAGCCCAGGAGTTCAAGACCAGCCTGGGCAACATAGGGAGACCCTGTCTCTACAAAAACTTGAAAATTAGCTGGACGTGGTGGCACGTGCCTGTAGTCCAAGCTACTTGGGAGGTGAAGGTAGGAGGATCACTTAAGCCTGGGTGGTCGAGGGTGCAGTGAGCCATGATCATGCTACTGCACCGTAGCCTGAGCAATGGAGCAAGACCCTATCTCAAAAAAAAAAAAAAAAGAATATTTAATTATTTCTCCAAATTCACAAAGCAAATGAGTGAGAGCCAGAAATAAGTTCTGGCTTACTAGAGTCCCAACCACAGCCAGCTCTCACCTCTCAGGGACTCTTTGATCTCCAAACTCCCACCTTCTTAAAATATTTTTTCTAATATTACACAGTATGTGAGTTAAACCAAAGATGCAGTAAAATAATGCTGTGGAAAGAATGAGAGTTCTGCGGTCAGCTGCGGGAACGTTGTCCAGGCCTTGCAATTTGTCAGCCCTGTGACTCCCAGGGGGTTCGTTTTCTCCTCTGTCAAATGCAGGTGAATGACCTCATAGAGTTGCTGCGAGGATTAAATGAATGAATAAAAAGTTTCCATCCTCCCCAGCCCTTGTGGCTATTATATTTTAATTCTAATTCATGAAATTTAACTCTAGAAAGTGAGTTTGGTCCAAATGCTTCCATGAGTCAGGAGTCCTGTGGAAGTGAATCATTTCCTCCATCCCCAACATACTCACATAGACACCACCACCTCCACATCAACCTGAGACCTGAGACACTTATACTTCAATTCTCCCCAGCCTATGACATCTGCACTGCAATGCTCCCAACACCCAACACTGAGCCTCTCTAGGATGCTTCACTCTGCCAAAGACAATGTCCGGTTTCTTTTCTTTTCCTTCTTTTTCTAGATGGAGTCTCCCTCTGTCGCCCAGGCTGGAGCACAGTGGTGGGATCTATAATGGTGGGATCTCCGTTCACTGCAACCTCTACCTCCCAGGTTCAAGTGATTCTCCTGCCACAACCTCCCGAGTACCTGGGATTCCCACTACCACACCTGGTTAATTTTTGTATTTTTAGTAGAGAAGGAGTTTCATCATGTTGGCCAGGCTGGTCTTGAACTCCTGACCTCGTGATCCACCTGCCTCGGCCCCCCAAAGTGCTGGGATTACAAGCATGAGCCACCAAGCCCAGCCTCAAGAATGTCCAGTTTCTGTAACTCTCTTGGCAATACTAATGGACCATGTCACTAGGAGGCTAGATATGGAAGCCATGTTTCCTAGGGAGTCATATAAGAGTTTTGGGGTGGTGGTCTGGCAAAGTAGATCAATATAAAGGTGTAATTTTATTTTTATCTTTATTTATTTTTTTCATTTGTTTCTTTTTCTTTCTTTCCTTTTTTTGAGACAGAGTCTTGCTCTGTCTCCAGGCTGGAGTGCAGTGGCATGATCTGGGCTCACTGCAACCTCTGACTCCCTGGTTCAAGCAAGTCTCCTGCCGAGTAGCTAGGATTACAGGCACACACCACCACGCCCAGCTAATTTTTGTATTTTTAGTAGAGACGCGGTTTCACCATGTTGGCCAGGATGGTCTTGATCTCCTGACCTCGTGATCCACCTGCCATGGCCTCCCAAAGTGCTGGGATTACAGGCAAGAGCCACTGCACTCAGCCTCATTTGTTGTATTTTTTTTAACTCAGCATCTAAAAGGGTATAATTTTATACTTAGAAAAAAGGCTTGCATAATACAAACTACAAAAAGGAAAACTCAACAAGCCATGTTAACTGGTGAGGATATCCAAAAGAACCTGTGACTGTAACGGTAGGAGGTGGGAAGGAGTAGAGTTAGGGGAGTTCCTATAAGAGGGAATTTCAGAAATGGCTGAGTATGAGAGTTTCATGTCTATAAAATAGGGACAAGGCTTAAAAAATAATGAGCTAAAGGACAGACAAAGCATTTGAAGAGACACTTCACCAAAGAAGACATTCAGGTGGAAAAAAAGTATATAAACAGATGCTCAACATCATTGGTCATTAGGGACATACACATTAAAATCATGAGGAGGTATCATGACATACCTTTTACAATGGCTTAAGAAAGAAGAACAAACTGAAAAGACCCAGTGCTGGTGAGGATGACACCTCATACTTCGTTGGTGGGGATTCAAAATGGTCTAGTCATTTTGGAAAACAGTATACCTACCATACAGCCCAGCAACCCCACTCTGAGGTATTTACCATGTGAACTGGAAACTTGTGTTTTCACAAAACCTATACATGGATGTTTATATTAGCTTAACTCATAATCAACCTAAACTGGAAACAGCCTAGATGTCCTTCAACTGCTGAATGGACAAACCGGATCCATACAACGGAATATGGCTCAGCAATCAAAAAGAATTAACGATTGATCCATACAACAACATAGATGAATCCAGAACCAAAAGGCTACATATTGTATGATTCCGTTTATATTACATTATCAAAAAATGCAAAAACTATCAGGACAGTTGCTGGGGGGTGAGGAGAGGAGAGAAATTGACTGCAAAGGGCATGTAGGAATTTTGGGGGTGATGGAACTGTCCTGTATGTTACTATGATGGTGAATATACAACTCAATGCATTTGTCAAAAATGCATAGAATGGCACAGGCCAAAGAATGAATTTTACTCTATGCAAATTATACCTTAATAA
>NW_012111031.1:7583984-7590033 GCF_000951035.1 Colobus angolensis palliatus
ATATATAAACCAGGTTGTCAGAGGCCTAAGATGGAATGCAGACTGTGGCAAATGAATCCAGCGGTATCACAGATGAATGACGTACCATGCTGAAGGGAGTGGGGGAAGAAAGGAGCCAACCTGAGGAACTTTGGAAAACAGCAGAGCTTTTTTTGGTTTTGTTTTTTTGAGACAGAGCCTCGCTCTGTCACCCAAGCTGGAGTGCAGTGTCACGATCTCGGCTCACTGCAACCACTGCATCCCAGGTTCAAGTGATTCTCCTGCCTCAGCCTCCCGAGTAGCTGGGATTACAGGTGCTCAACACCACGCCTGTCTAATTTTTTGTATTTTTAGTAGAGACGAGGTTTCACCATGTTGGCCAGGCTGGTCTTGAACTCCTGACCTCAGGTAATCCGCCTGCCTCAATCTCCCAAAGTGCTGGGATTACAGGCATGAGCCACCACACCTGGCCAAAAAACAGTGTTTTGAGTGGATACTGTAAGGCTAAAGACAAAAAAGAACTGGACACAAACACTATATTCTAGTAAGTAAATTTGTCTCTCACAGAGTATGAAGCAGCAATTTTGAAACCATCTGTGTACTAGGGTAGAACAAATAAGGAACTATATTGCAGATATTGATAGCCCAGTTTCTTACTATTGGAGAAAGAAGTTACAAAAAAGCAAAGGAAGAGTGCTAGAATAAAGCTCTCTGTTGAGCTGGGTTGGGTGCGAGGCATTAGCATGAACTCATAGGTGTTTTGTGTGTTTTTAATAAATATACAGCTAGGTCAGGGCTTTTCAATTTGACACTATGGACATTGGGCTGGATTATTCTTTGCTGGTGGGGCCTCGCCTGTGCATTGTAGGATGGTTAGCAGCATCTCTGGCCTCTACACAGTAGATGCTAGTAGTATCTTCCCTTTGAGTTGTGATGCCCCAAAATGTCTCCAGAGATTGCCAAATATCCCCCGGGGGTGGGCAAAATTGCCCCAAGTTAAGAACTACTGAGGTAGAGATATACAGAAGTAAATGCAGATGTGCAGGTATGCCTGGGTTAGTATACATACAATATTTCCCAGCTCTTTTTCCTGAGAGGACCTAGAAATGGTGACACTCCAGTACCAGTGAGTCACTCCCACCCAGATCTTGGTTTCTAAATACCATTCTCCAATACAAGGAAGTAGGGCTCCTTAAAAAAAGTGGTTGATTCCAGGACAGGAAAAATACAAAATAAGCCCGAAGCATCTTGTGGTACAATAAAAATAAGGAAGTGCTCAAAAAACAGGATGAGGGCTTGTTGAAACCTAAAAGAACTTGGACTAACCAAAGCTGGAACAATATGAGCAACAATATCCATGAGTCTATAGTGATGTAAATGAATAAATGGAAGAGAAGGACAATTGTTCCTTCCAGAAGAATTCAAATTACTCAATGTAGAAGAAACAAAGGAAATCATTAAGACTATTAGAACATCGCGGTAATCACTGCAACAGACAAGAACCACTTATGAATATCAAACAGGTGGGTGAAAGTTTAAGAAGAAACAGGATTGTAGAGAAACCTGGCAGATATCACCTTAATCAAATTATCACTGTTAGCATCACTGGTAACAAGACCTACCGATATTATGTATCCCCTGGTACAATCCCCTGAGAAGGGACCCCACCTATGGTATTCTTCCCCCAAATCTATAGCCTCAAACTAACCAGGAGAATACATCAAACAAACCCAAATTGAGGGACATTCTCCAACATCCCTGATTTGTAGTCTTCAAAACTGTCAAGGTCACCAATTACAAGGAAAGACCAAGAAACTGTAACAGACTAAAAAAGACTAAGGAGACATGCCAGCTAATTGCGATGTGGGTGCTGGAATAGAAAAAGGAGATAAGCAGGCGGGGCACAGTGGCTCACGCCTGTAATCCCAGCACTTTGGGAGACCGAGGTGGGTGGATCACATGAGGTCAGGAGTTCGAGACCAGCCTGGCCAACATGGTGAAACCACATCTCTACTAAAAACACAAAAATTAGCTTGGTGTGGTGGTGTGTGCCTGCAGTCTCAGCTACTTGACAGGCTGAGGCAGGAGAATCGCTTCACTGGGAGGCGGAAGTTGTAGTGAGCTGAGATGGTGCCATTGCACTCCAGTCTAGATAACAGAGTAAGACTCTGTTTAAAAAAAAAAAAAAAAAAGAAAGAAAGCAAGAAAAAGAAAATTAGTGAAAAAAATTGGGAAAACCTAATGAGAGTCCATAGTTTAGTTAACAATATTGAATTAATGTTAATTTCTTAATTTTGCTAATTGCATTATGGTTATGCAGAACGGTAACATTTGGGGAAACTGGGTGAAGACTATATGGGAACTCTGTGGACTATTTTTGCAACTTTTTTGTAAGTCTAAAATTATACAAAAGTAAACAGTTTTTAAAAAGATAAGAAATATGGAAGTATTTCTCTGCATAACTGTCTCAGTCCAATCACAACATAAAGTACATTCCAAATGCTAGACACTAACTGAAAAAATTCGTAAATTTTCTAGAAATTACCATCAAAGGTCTGTGGAGGTAATTAAGCAACACAAAGAATTCCTGTCTACTGTATATTCTTTAGTGTTAATAACTGTTTTTTTTTTGAGACAGGGTTTACTGTGTCACTCAGGTTGGAATGTAGTGGCACAATCTCGGCTCATTGCAACCTCTACCTCCTGGGTTCAAGCAATTCTCCTGCCTCAGCCTCCCAAGTAATTGGGATTACAGCCACCACACTGGGCCAATTTTTGCATACTTAGTAGGGACGGGGTTTCACCATGTTGGCCAGGCTGGTCTTGAACTCCTGACCTCAAGTGATCCTCCTGCCTCAGCCTCCCAAAGTGCTGAGATTACAGGTGTGAGCCACCATGCCTGGCCTAATAACTTTTAAGGAATTGAATGGTCAATTCTATTTTTTATAGATCTATTAAACATGTCATTTTTTTTTTCTATAAGTTGAAGTTTTGATATAACCTTAAAAAGAGGATGTGGCTCCAAACTGGTTGTTAGAATCATTTTAATGAAAATGAAAAGAGATACACAACTTGACTTTTTTTCCTCGTAAAACCACTCTCCTCTTCCTCCTCTAATAATTTTTAGATTGTCACATAGTGGTCAACCTGAAGTGTGCAACATTGCAAGAGGGCTAGTTGGAGAGGGAGCCTGGGACCACCACAGAACAAGGCAGAGAGCCAGAGCCTACATCAGAGACAGAGGTTTTGCAGACATTTGAAAGAATGACTCACTGGTCACTTCTCCTGGATGCTGTCTGCACAGCAACCACTGTGCAGATAGCCCTGTGCCAATTGTCACTCTCTACTCACTCTTCACAACATTCTCGTGAGGTATTGTTAATCTTGTCCCAGTTTGGTAGATGAGAAGACTGAAGCTGAGGGCAGCCAAGTGACTTGCCCAAGGCCACACAGCAACAAGTAGCAGAGCCAGGTCTTGAACCAAACATTTTAATGCAACAGCCAATGCCATTGCCACTTTCCTTAAGGCCTGAAAGTGGTTGCTGAGGTTAAGCAGCCTAAGGCTGAGAAACCAGGAAGTCACTCCAGGGACTGGGTGTCTGGCCGTTGGTGGTCAGAAGTAAGACAGGGTATGGAAGTCAGACCAAATGGTAAGAGTCAAGACAGGAAGAGGTCCCAGAGCTCAAGAGTCAGGAGAATAACTCCAGTGGCAGGGTGCACAAATTGTCTTCCTCTTAAGGCAGAGAATGTTCGTTTCATAGACTTGTGCTTCCTGCTGAGAGCATGGTGGTGAGTGTGAGCTATGCCAACCAGCAGTTGTGTGAAGGAGACAGTGAGGCCAAATGGTCTGGAGCAGAGGATGGGAGTCTTGCTGACAGGACTTCAGCTCAGGCTCTGGGACTCTCCTGCTGTGTGGCTTTCAGCAACTTACTACCTCTTTGAGCCTTAGATTCGCCATCTATAAATCAAGGATCCTAATTGTGAACCAGGTCATGTCACTCTACTCAAAACCCTCCTGCGGTGTCTGATCGCACCCAGAACAAAATTCAAAAACCTACAAGGCCCCATATGATCTGGCCCTGGATCCTACTTCACCTCTCATTCCACTTCTTGCTCACGTTGCTCCAGCCAGACTGGCCTACTGGCTTTTTCTCTTACACTTGCTCGCACTCCCCTCAGCAAACAACCAGGTAGTATAGGCTCTGCCTGGAATGCGTTTGGCTCCAGATTTGTGTGTGGTTCATTCCTTCACTTCATTCAGGTCTCTGTTCAGAAGGCCTTCCCCCAACCACACTCCCCTCTCCCTCTCCCGTCTCCCCTTCATCCTTCTCTATCCCCTTAGTCCCCTTCCTAGGCTTTTTTATCCCCCAATCTAGTCCTTACCACTACCTGACATTATGTTACACAGCTATGCATTTATCCATTACTGCCTTGAATGTCAGCTCAGCTTCACGAGAACAGTGACTTTGTCTTTTTTTATTTTTTATTTTATTGTATTTATTTTTGAGACGGAGTCTTGTTTTGCCGCCAGGCTGGAGTGCAGTGGTGCAATCTTGGCTCACTGCAACCTCTGCCTCCTGGGTTCAAGCGATTCTCCTGCCTCAGCCTCCTGAGTAGCTAGGACTACAGGCATCTGCCAACACGCCCAGCTAATTTTTGTATTTTTAGTAGAGATGGGGTTTCACCATGTTGGCCAGAATGGTCTCCATCTCTTGACTTTGTGATCCACCCACCTTGGCCTCCCAAGTGTGCTAGGATTATAGACATGAGCCACCAAGCCCAGACTACTTTTTAATTTTTAATGTATTTTATTATTATTATTTTGAGACAGAGTTTCTCTCTTGTTGCCTAGGCTGGAGTGCAATGGAGCGATTTCAGTTCACTGCAACCTCTGCCTCCCAGGTTCAAGTGATTCTCCTGCCTCAGCCTCCCGAGTAGCTGGGATTACAGGCGCCAACCACCACACCCGGCTAATTTTTGTATTTTTAGTAGTGACAGGGTTTCACCATGTCAGCCAGGCTGGTCTTGAACTCCTGACCTCAGGTGATCTGCCTGCCTTGGCCTCCCAAAGTGCTGGGATTACAGGCCTGAGCCACCGTGCCTGGCCTGTCATTTTTTAAATCATTGCATCTCCAGTGCCTAGAATAGTGCCTGCCTGTTAGTAGAGACTCAAATATTTGATGACTGAATGAATGAATGGTGCCTTCCTTGCAACACTGTCGTGGAGATTAAAATCAGACAGTGCATATAAAATGCTGGTTAGCACTTAATATTGAAGGGTAAGAGAACTGAGACTGCAGATATAGTTTGATTCTGGCTGAATTTGGGATAAGACAACTAGAAATTATAGGGAGATTCTTATCTATTGGCATGTAACTGTAAAAAATGGATAACAATTTCAAAGATCATTATTATGAAATTCTAGAAAAGTCACTATGGCACATAAAGAGGAATGGTGACACTGCAAAGATGAGGCATTTAACAATATGAAAACAGACCAGAAATGTCTTTTTTTTTTTCTTTCCCAGTTCACACATCTTCTATAAGCAAACACTCTCCAAATTATGCCATGTTTTCATTTTATTAGTGGCAGCGCCAGACATTCCTTATGTCTTGGGTGTTTGGAAGGTGCTGTATGAGACCAATTTTGTTTTTAAGAGGTGAGGACTAAACTCTGATTTAATTTTCTTGCCCAAATTCCCATCTAAGGGGTCTGTGGAGTCATGCCCTACAAATCATAAGTTCTCATCAGATGGGTTTTCTCTAACTCACCCTGACTCTGGCAAAACATTACGAGACAAGGAAGAAAATAAAAATATTTTACCCCAAAGCAGATTTCTTTGCCATATTTTGAAATGGCCCTGCAAAGCCGTCCATTGTGGAGGAACATTTGCATCTGTGAAGAATCTCTATTAACATAGCTAGATCTTTTACTTTCAGGCCCTCCCAATCCTTAAGAGATTAAGATCTGAATAGGAAACATTTGTCATCTATTGTCTCTAAAGGCAGTCACTGTAAGACTTCAAAAGAACTTTGGTCTCCACAATCTTCTTTTTTTTTTTTTTTTTTT
>NW_012111031.1:7590363-7592934 GCF_000951035.1 Colobus angolensis palliatus
AACATTCTCTTTCTACCAATCCCAGGTCTTTAGACAAACTCAGCCAATTGTCAACCAGAAGATGTTTACATTTACCTGTAGCCTGGAAGCTCCCCCACCACCTCCCTGTGAGTTGTCCGTTCTCTCCAGTCTCTCTGGACCAAACCAATGTATTTCTTTCTTTTTTTTTTTTCTTGAGACAGAGTCTCGCTCTGTCGCCAGGCTGGAGTGCAATGGTGCCATCTCGGCTCACTGCAAGCTCCGCCTCCCGGCTTCAAGCGATTCTCCTGCCTCAGCCACCCAAGTAGCTAGGATTGCAGGCGCCCGCTATTATGCCAGCCTAATTTTTGTATTTTTAGTAGAGATGGGGTTTCACCATGTTGGTCAGGCTGGTCTCGAACTGCTGACCTCAGGTGATCCGCCCGCCTCAGCTTCCCAAAATGCTGGGATTACAGGCATGAGCCACTGTGCCTGGCCAATGTATTTCTTAAATGTATTTGATTGATTACTTGATTGATGTCTCATGCCTCCCTAAAATGTATAAAACTAAGCCACTCCCAGGCCACCTTGGGCACATGTTCTCAGGAGCTCCTGAGGGCTGTGTCACGGGCCATGGTCGCTCATATTTGGCTCAGAATAAATCTCTTCTGGCTAGGCCCGGTGGCTCAAGCCTGTAATCCCAGCACTTTGGGAGGCCGAGGTGGGTGGATCATGAGGTCAGCAGGTGGAGACCAGCCTGACCAACATGGTGAAACCCTGTCACTACTAAAAATACAAAAATTAGCCGAGTGTGGTGGCAGGCACCTGTAATCCCAGCTACTCGGGAGGCTGAGGCAGGAGAATAGCTTGAACCCAGGAGGCAGAGGTTACAGTGAGCCGAGACTATGCCATTGAGCTTCAGCCTGGGCAACAGAGCAAGACTCTGTCTCAAAAATAAATAAATAATAAATCTCTTCAAATATTTTACAGAAATTGACTCTTTCTGTCGACTGAGGATATTTAAAATACAACCCTGTCATGAACAGAGGACCTAAGCTAGCACACCATTGCTCTCCTACCCCCAGTCTTTTGATTAAAAAAATCTTCAATCTTTTGTGTTCCTTAATAATCCATCTTAGAGGCTGGGTGTGGTGCCTCATGCGTGTAATCACAACACTTTGGGCACTTTGGGGGGCCAAGGCAGGCAGATCGCTTGAGCTCAGGAGTTCAAGACCAGCCTGGGCAACATGGTGAAATCCCTGTCTCTATAAAACATACAAAAATTAGCCAGGCATGGTGCCTGTAATCTCAGCTACTCAGGAGGCTGAGGTGGGAGGATCGCTTGAGGGTGGGAGGATCGCTTGAGCCTGGGAGGCAGAGGTTGCTGTGAGCCAAGATTGTGCCACTGCTCTCCAGTCCAGGCGACAGAGTAAGATTCTGTCTCAAAATAATGATAATAATAATAGTAATAATAATAATCATCATCATCATCCATCTTAGATTATCTTCCCAGACCATGGAACAGACCACATTCCTAAACCTGCAAGGAACACTACTGCCTATCAGGTGGCCCAGAAACTCCTTGGACTTCCATTCCAGGTCACAATCTGGCTGCAAGTGTCTTTCTGATCTCCAACAAGGTCCCTCTGGTTTCTAGATACAGTGCATCGTTCACTGTTTGCCACTCCCTAAACATTTATCCATAGTCGGCAACTGTGTACTTATTCCTTAACCTGAAACTCCTCTCTCTACCATTCACATCACCATCCAAATTCTGCTCGAGGCTCGGTTCAAACACATATTCTTGTGATTTCCTTTTTCAATGGAAAGCTTTCCTATCCCCTACACCTGCCCTTGGCTGTTTCTTCTGTTTCACACAATTCATCTTGCCATATTTTAGGTGGTGTTTTGTGTTTATCTCTTCTCCTACAACCACAGTTCGAGAGGGCAGAGACTGACTGACTGATTCCTTTCAGGAAATCTTCAGGACTTTGCACAAAGTAGGTGACTCAACAGAGGTCTGACAGACGCCTGTTCTCTTTGCAGCTCAGCTCAGCCTACGTGGTTTAATATTTATGGAGAGTCCACCGTGAGGCAGACCCTGGACAGGGTTCAGCAGCATCTTCTCTGCTACTCACATCTTCACCGAGATGTGTAACCAGGCAAATCCTGTGGACTTGGTTTTCATTTCTTATCATCAAAATGTTAATTTTTAAATGAAAATGTATTGCTGGGTGTGGTGGCTTACACCTGTAATCCTAGCACTTTGGGAGGCCAAGGCAGAAGGATTGCTTGAACCCAGGAGTTTGAGACCAGCCTGGGCAGCATAGTGGAACCCTGTCTCCACCAAAATAAAAATAAAAATAAAAAAATTTTAGCCAAGTAGAGTGGCATGTTCCTGTAGTCTCAGCTACTTGGGAGGCTGAGGTGGGAGGATTACCTGACTCTGAGGAGGCCGAGGCTGCAGTGAGCCATGATTGTGCCACTGCATTGTAGCCTAGCCTGGAGGACAGAGTGAGGATCCCATCTCAAAGAGAAAAAGAGAGAAAGAAAGAAGACATAGAGAGAGGAAGGAAAGAAGGAAGGAAGGAAGGGAGGAAGGAAGGAAGGAAG
>NW_012111031.1:7593301-7599450 GCF_000951035.1 Colobus angolensis palliatus
GAGAGAGAGAGAGAGAGAGAGAGAGAAAGAAAGAAAAAAAGAAAGAGAAAGAGAGAGAGAAAGAAAAGAAGGGAAGGAGGGAGGGAGGGAAGAAAGAAGGAAACAAAGAAAGAAAGAAAGAGAAAGAAAGAGAAAGAGAGAAAAGAAAAGAGAAGAAAAGGGGGGGGAGGGAGGGAGGGAGGGAGGGAGAGAGGAAGGCAACATAGGTAAAGTGTAGCAGCCAGACTGCGACAGAAAATAGACCACAACATCAGGCAAACCCACAGGTAACAAATGGTGGTAGTAAACCTTTAGTATCTTTTGATTTTGTGACATTTTAAACCTCATATTCATCCCCTCATTTGGTACAGCAGTTCCTTAACTAGTACACAATTGAGAGTTACGTTCATAATAGGATTGAGATATGGTGGCAGATTTATATACCTGAGCTTAAAGCAGGGGATGGAGAGACTGTTAAGAAAGTTACCTAATGGTAATTGAAGGTTATTTATAAAGATAAAGAAAATAACCTAAATGCTCATCAGCTGGGCACTCATTAAATAAATCGGTGCATATCTACACTTGTAACACATTGTACTATCATGAGAAAATAAGCATAATATGTAGTTTATTTGGTCAGAAAAGCAAGTTGTGAAACAACGCATTTGGTATGATATAATTTGTGTTGGAAAAAACTTTCTGTATAAGTAAGTGCACATACATGTAAATTAAAACTGTAAATTGTGGATAGATACATATATAGTATATATGTGTAAAAATATATACTACATAAATATTTATATAAAAATATACTACATATTTTCTTCTTGAAGAATTCGTACATTATATTTATTTTGTTATTATTATTTTTTTGAGACGGAGTTTCCCTCTTGTTGCCCCGGCTGGAGTGCAATGGCACGATCTCGGCTCACTGCAACCTCCACCTCCCAGGTTCAAGCGATTCTCCTGCCTCAGTCTCCCTAGTAACTGGGATTACAGGTGCCTGCCACCACGCTCAGCGAATTTTTTTGTATTTCTAGTAGAGATGGGGTTTCACTATGTTGGCCAGGCTGGTCTTGAGCTCCTGACCTCAGGCGATCCACACGCCTCAGCCTCTCAAAGTGCTATGATTACAGGCATGAGCCACCGTGCCGAGCTTGAATTCGTACATTACAGTTATCCACAAGGAAAGGATTGGAGGAGAAGCACAAAGTGTGGGAAACGGAGAAATAATGTTCAGTTTTTACTTATATTTCTGTGTTATTTGAATTTGTTATAATAAATGCATATTATTTTTGCAATTAAAAACAACAATAACAGCAAAATCACTAAAAGAAAGAGGGAAGTTCCCCGGGCAGAAATCTGTCGGGATTGCAGTAAACATACAGGGGGCCTTTGAAACCCAAAGAGGAGTTGTCAGTGGGCCACAGAGAGCTGGAGCCACTGTCCTCTTTGGGGACCTGTCCCCTACGGATGTGAATATGAGTTTGTCAAAATGGACCTCACATTAACAGAGCCTCAGGAAGGACCAGCCACCTGCTTGGTCATCATTGCTCTTCGATCGGGAACAAATGGTTTTCCCTCGTGTTCGAGACATCTTCAGGGAAGGACTCAAGAGTCACCTAGCAGTGTAGGCTGGAATTGGTGGCCACCTGTAATCCAGGCCTCTCCGTGCGTGTGTCCCACTCATATCTGAACCTCTAGAAGGACACCTAGTCAGGACTTTTTCTAAATAAGTATTTATAAAAAGTTTTGCAGGATATCCTTAAGTTGCTCCTTGGCACTTGTCTTTTAGGTAGAGTCCTCTCAGTTCGTCTTTCCTCCCAGTACATATGTATTAAATCTCAAATCGTTTCTGCTTAAAGCAAGATTTCCTTGGTTGTTTTTTTGTTTTTTTTTTTTTTTGAGACGCAGTCTCGCTCTGTCGCCCAGGCTGGAGCGCAGTGGCGGGATCTCAGCTCACTGCAAGCTCCTCCTCCCGGGTTTACGCCATTCTCCTGCCTCAGCCTCCTGAGTAGCTGGGACTACAGGTGCCCGCCACCTCGCCCAGCTAGTTTTTTGTATTTTTTTAAGTAGAGACGAGGTTTCACCGTGTTAGCCATGATGGTCTCGATCTACTGACCTCCTAATCCGCCCATCTCGGCCTCCCAAAGTGTTGGGATTACAGGCTTGAGCCACCGCGCCTGGCCCCTTGGTTGTTTTTTATGCAAGGAGACAGAGCTGGCTTTGCCCTAAGCCTTGTTTCCTTCTCTGTGCTTCAGGGTCCTCGTTTCTAAAACCAAAGGGTTGCGCCAGATGATCTCCAGGGCCTTTATACACACTAACATTCATACTCCTGTCCATGAGCGTTTGAATGGATACAGGCTCTCTACCAAGAGCTGTGTGCGGCATTGTGAGGCCCTCAAATTTATAGTTGAAGTGAACATGAAACCTTTTCTCTTTTGATTGCTCCTTTGTCCTTTTTCCAAGGCAAAAAACTAACCCTTGTTGGTGTTATAACCTGATACAGAGTCTGACAAAGGGGCAAGCACAGAAAATAGCAGAAACTACATTAGGGTGCCCATTCCGCCATGTTCAAAGATGGAGGCCCACTGGCAGGCACTGCATCCGACACTAAGAAGGTGCTCAATAGAAATTCTTTGAAGAGGTAAATGACTGAATAAGCAATGCCACCAGCTGAGAGGAAGGCTAACTTGTTCAGAGAAAAGCTCGAGTTGCCTGAAATGGACCTTGAGGGCCAGTTTGAAGGTTCTCAAAGGCCCACAGCAACTTCTGTCCGCCATGAATTGCCTTCTCTTCTGTGGAGATCTCCTTGATGGCTAACAGTTTCTCAAGGTGCAGTGAATGAGGAGAACAACATGGCACCCACCCTGAGACTGGTCATCCCCACCCACAGAATGTTCTTAAACAGAAGTAGTTTTAATCTGTCAACAAATAGAGCCCTTTATTTTTCAATTAAGTTGGAAGGTGAACTAACCACTAGTGAAAAGATGCAAATAAAGGTTTTTTTCTGGGTCTGTTTTAGCAAGTAGATGCTACCCATTTAAAGGAAGCATTTTTTTAAAAAGCCTGAATAATGCTTGAAAGTTATTTTGTCTTAAGTAGGTTAAACTAATTTGTCTATATTTTTGCTTATTTTATTTATTTTATTTTATTTTATTTTATTATTTTTGAGACAGTCTCACTCTGTTGCCCAGGCTGGAGTGCAGTGGCACGGTTTCGGCTCACTGCAACCTCCGCCTCCCAGGTTAAAGCAATTCTCCTGCCTCAGCCTCCTGAGTAGTTGGAATTACAGGCATGCGCCACCACAACCAGCTAATTTTTGTATTTTTAGTAGATACGGGGTTTCATCATGTTGGCCAGGCTGGCCTGCCTTGGCCTCCCAAAGTGCTGGGATTACAGGCGTGAGTCATCGCACCCAGCCTTGTTTATTCTTTAATGGTTTAACTACTTCTTCAAAGATAACACAAAGAGAAACTTTAGCCAACTTTAATTATTCACAGATGCCCAAATTCAATTATTCGTATTAATTTATAACAGGAAAATTACATGTTAAAGCACACATTAGACACCTCCAGAATTTTCTACTTACTTATTGTGGTCCCAGTCTTCTTTGTCAATTTATATTTTGCTCTATCTTTCTGACTTCTATTAATAGTTCTTTTAATTATCTGCTGGTCCTTTGTTCCTACTAGACTTTCTAGTTTTAACTTCTCATGATATCATACAAACAAATGGCACCAAGCTTCACTGTTTCTGGTATCTTTAAAATGTTGCGTTTAAAATGCTTAAAATGTTGTGTGTGCTATCAGCAAATCAACATACATGAAGAAGATCCAAATGTGGTTTCGTTTTTTTCTAACGTCTCTCTCTTTTTTTCTCAGCAAAGTAGTATGGAATTGGTCATTGTCAAAGTAAGAAAGAAGCAGGCAATGCAACAGTGTGGCCTAGGATGGGAGAAGGCTTAACAATGGTCAGCAGACCAGGTCTGTGATTTAGGGACCATCAGTTCGCCTTTCTGGGCCTCAGTTTCCCATTGGCAAAAAATAAGCCATTGAAGCTGACTGAGCTCTGTGTTTGCAGTCCTGACTTTCCACTGTATTGTAAGAGGCAGTATTTGGGAGTAGTAGGTATGATTTCTAACCCATAACCCATTTTAGGTCAATTAGAAAGGAATAATGTAGATCTTGAGAAATACGACTATCAGGGTGCCCCTGAGAAACAGGTAGTCATCTCTCTTCCTGGCGAGATGAGGAAATTGTGGTTTAAAAACAAAAAGCCCTAAGTTGCAGTCCTTCACTCACTGATTAGGAAAATAAAAAGCTAAATCGGTGTTTTTCTTAACAAAACAAAACTGTAAACAGAAGGTTTTGAGGTAAAAGGAAAGTATATGAGAATAAAAACAAGTTTATTAAGTATTTTAAATTGTAAGCCACCCAATTGTTCCAAAACACAAAAGCCTTCCCTGTTTTTGTTACTCAGTGGCCCTGTGATTTAAAGCTGCTGACAACACCAGCCGCTCACAATGACACTGTCCTCCTTTCTTCGGCGCACAGTCCTAGCAGACACTCATTTGTATGTATGGTTTCAGCCTGTCTGCCGTGTCTGGCCAAAGGGACAGATACTAATGGCATATGTTAATTACTATCCAACAACTTCCTTTCATTAGAGTGTTTATTAACATTCTCACTTCTGCCCATTGAACCAGCTGGCACGAGGGTCTGCTGGCAGCCCTGAGTTCACGTGCTGTTTTCACTCTGGGCCCACAAGATATAATAGATTTTTCCTTTTGAATAATGAAACTCTTTCTGTTTCTAGCTCAGCCGAGAGCTTTCTGAGATGTCCAAAAGATGACACCAAAATAGTAACTTGGAAACAAATGCTTTGCCGTTGTGGCCAGCATCAGAGTTGGTCTGGATATATTTTGCTACTATAACAGGATAGGCATCCGTCTAATTGTTTAGACATCTCTTCTTTATCACTAACTGGTACCAAATAACCCTTATTCTAACTGTACATACTCAGAAGCTATGAGATAATATATGTATTAGTGAGAATATAAACGATTTTAGAATGAACACTAGCCTTCTCTAAATACATCTCCAGGCCAGGTGCAGTGGCTCATGCCTGTAATCCCAGCAGTTTGGAAGGCTGAGGCAGGTGGATTACTTGAGATCAGGAGTTCAAGACCTGCCTGACCAACACAGTGAAATCCCATCTCTACTAAAAATACAAAATTATCTGGGTATGGTGGCAGAAGCCTGTAATCCCAGCTATACTCAGGAGACTGAGGCAGGAGAATTGCTTGAACCCAGGAGGAAGAGGGTGCAGTGAGCCGAGATCGGACCACTGCACTCCAGCCTGGATGACAGCAAAACTCTGGCAAAAAAAAAAAAAAAAACCCAAACCATTTCCAGATTAGATTTCTCAATAGCATGACAATACACAGTTTACTAAAATTTAAGAGGGTAGGGATTGGGAAATGGGGAAAGTAAAATATTGGGGGAAAAGTCTAAAAAGCCAAAACGGTGGACAGCATGATGAACTATGAACTGACATCTACAGCATTCATATTTCACAGTAACAACACCATTAACCATAAAAACCTCTCTAGATCTGTCCATTTCATTGACTGCACATGTGCCTTTAAAGTGCTGTGAGGAGGGTGATGGACAAGCCACCACCAGAATGACAAAGCAGGAATGACATGGTAAACAAGTGTTCTTCAGCGACCTCCCCCAGTGACGAGGTGCCTCAGCCATCACTTGTGGCAGAATATCAAATGCAGGAGAGAAATAGTGCAGAATGCTAAAGAGGTAGTTCTTAGACAGTCGCTTTGTTGGGTTACATAGTAGATGCCACTTTAAAGGGGACCAGAAGTTTTGTTCTCATCTGATCAAGTCCCTCTACACAAATATTAGACGAATGGTTTTGTTGTTTTTTTTTTTTTTGCTTTCAAATTAGAACACAACAAAGAAAAGTAATTTTGCCAAATGATTCCATAGCTGCAAAGATATGGGGCTTCAGTACTTTCTTTTTAAATTAAAGCAAAAGCAGGTCTGTGCATTATATTCTTAGCCCTGTGAGGAGGCCATACTCCTTCTTTTTCTTTTTTTCTTCCTTCCCTTCCTTCCTTCCTTCCTTCCTTCCTTCCTTCCTTCCTTCCTTCC
>NW_012111031.1:7599515-7631814 GCF_000951035.1 Colobus angolensis palliatus
TTTCTTTCTTTCTTTCTTACTTTCTTTCTTTCTTTTCTTTCTTTCTCTCTTGAGATGCAGTTTCGCTCTTGTTGCCCAGGCTGGAGTGCAGTGGCGCGATCTCTGCTCATTGCAACTTCCACCTCCCAGGTTCAAGCAATTCTCCTGCCTCAGCCTCCCAAGTAGCTGGGATGACAGGCATCCACCACCATGCCTGGCTAATTTTTTGTATTTTTAGTAGAGACGGAGTTTCACCATGTTGACCAGGCTGATCTTGAACTCCTGACCTCAGATGATCCACCTGCCTTAGCCTCCCAAAGTGCTGGAATTACAGGCGTGAGTCCCCGCAACTGGCCCACAATCCTTTTCTTCTCAATCCTCAGGTCCCAGCCACCAGAACCACCAGCTCCCCAGGATGTGTGATGTGAAGCTATGACCGTACTGAGTCACATTCTCTCATGGGTCAAGGAGCCCTGGGCAGGAAAGTCTTTGGCATTTTGTGGGAAGGCAGATGCAGGAGTGCCACCAGCCGTAAGAAGGATGCTTTAGTGGGGGTACTCATGAATCAACAAATTCGTGTTACCTACAAACAGCTGATATTTAGCTGTCACGCACCAGTATGGCCGTATCTACTAATTTCTAAAATATCAAAATACTTCTGTACTGATTGGCGAAACATCTCTACCTTGAACCTCCCCAGCGCCTTCCTCTGCTGCAGACGTAGCAATCTCTTCCCCAGGACCCCCTGAATTTCATAAGACCAGCATTAGCACCTGGCTCTATGGGGGCCTGCAGGACTCTGCTGCAGTGCTGGGACTGGCATTGTGCAGAAACAGCTGTGCTGCTGACATGGATGCGTATATTTAGACTGTCATCCTTTCCTATGGTGTCTTGGAATTAGGGTGGTATTAGTGATACACAGAAGAACCAAACACTGACCAGCGTCTTCCAGAAGCTCCCAATTTGGTGGATCATGGAAAACGCTCTGTGCTAAGCCCCAGGAATTTTGAAATGGTGCCACTTTGGTGAAACTAATCTGCAGGCTTGGAAACTGGACTATATCAACCTTCTAGAGTGAGTCAGGTTCTCGGGGACAGATTCACATCACTCAAGCTCTCAGGAGGTTGCTATCCAAACCAAAATGACAATTTATTACTTTGCAACAAGAAATAAGAACTTCTAAGCTGAGTGGACTTTTGTGTCACCTTGACTAACATGTTCTTTCCCAGTAGAAAACCAAAAGGAAGACAAATGGTAATGAGAATGCTGCTTGAGCACAGACTGAGCAGGGGATATTAGAAGGATGGTTTAATGTCAAAGGGTGTTTTTTTTTTTTTTAGACGGAGTCTCACTCTGGCGCTCAGGCTAGAGCTGGAGTGCAATGGTGCAATCTTGGCTCACTGCAACCTCCACCTCTCGGGTTCATGCAATTCTCCCACCTCAGTCTCCTGAGTAGCTGGGATTACAGGTGCCTGTCACCACGCCTGGCTTATTTTTGTATTTTTAGTAGAGATGGGGTTTCATCATGTTGGCCAGGCTGGTCTCAAACTCCTGACCTCAAAAATGATCCACCTGCTTCAACCTCCCTAAGTGCTGGGATTACAGGAGTGAGCCACCATGCCCAGCCAGGTGTCAAATTTTCTTAAGCTTGTGCCTTCATCTCTTCTTTGGGGACAGACCTGCCAAACAGATAGGACTGGATGTTTCCATGAGGTTGCCCATGCACTGCCCCCTTGGCTAGACCTTCCTCTCTGACTCCCACTTTCCCTGTTCCATGCAGACATCCTGCTTTGGTTGACATGTTCTATCTTTAGATTTGTTAATACAACCAACCAGCCTCCTGCCAAACTCTGTTGATTTCTTATTCCCAGCTTGGAAGGTAGGTCCCCTTTCCCAACCTCCTCAACCCCCACACACGAAGATCCTACTATTTGAACTAGACTGTTATCATTTAACTCATTGGTTCCCAATTAGGCTGAACTTTTGAAGTATCTGAGAGATTTTTTAAAATACTGATGCCCGGTTCCCATCTCCAGAAATTCTGATTTAATTGATATGGGGTACAGTCTGAACAGTGGGCTTTTTTAAAGCTCCCCAAAATATGTGACCAGAATATTGGGTCCTAAAGAGTTAAAATTCAAAGGAAAGAGTTTTGTGGTTGAGCGAAGTTTAGGAATCACTGATTTAGCTCTTAGAGCTGGCAGATGCTTCCACCTGCACCAGCTCTTAGCAAATGCCAGTATTCCAGCCTGACATGGTGAATTATTTGGTCTAGGGTAGGAGCCAGGCATTAGGCATTTTTACAGAGCTCCCCAGATAAGTCCAACGTGTAGCCAAGGTTGAAGTCCGCTGGTCTAAACCTCAGCTTGTCTGACTCTCCTGTGTCAGTTCCTTCTTGGACATGCATTGCACAGAGCAGAGCACAGGAGAGCCACCGGGTGCAAGATCTGTAGAGGTAAGCAGCAGGGGTCTGCATGTGTCACCCCATGGCAAACACAGGAAGAGCATGTGGGCACAATGTGGCAGAGGAGCTCAAAGCATGTTTGATTCTCTACTTCCATACCAACTTTATGATATTTCCCTGGCATGGACATGGGCTGAGCTATAGAATCCTGGGTCCATTTTCTACCATAGCTTTGGGCAACTTTTTTATTTTTATTTTTGGCTCACTGCAACCTCCACCTCCCGAGTTCAAGCGATTCTCCTGCCTCAGTCTCCCAAGTAGCTGGGATTACAGGCACTTGCCATCATGTCTGGTTAATTTTTGTATTTTAGTAGAGACAGGGTTTCACCATGTTGGCCAGGCTGGTCTCGAACTCCTGACCTCAGGTGATCCACCTGCCCCGGCCTCCCAAAGTGCTGGGATTACAGGCGTGAGCCACCACACAGCTTTGGGCAACTTTAATAGAAGTCGATGAGTCTGGGTGTGCTTGAGAAAGTGTGCTCGGCTGCATGCTTTTCCACAAGGACTCTGACTCCCTTGTCTTCTGTGGGCGCTCTTTGGCTGCTCCCTTGCCTCTTCACCAGGGACCCTGGCTTTCTGGAGGCTGCCATCTTGAAAGAGGCTGTCCTGCATTTTTGTGCTATTCTCTTTAGCAGTAGCTATGCTTGGCAGAGAAGCGAGTGACTGGAGAATTCCGATCTGTCATCTTCCTAAATTGCCTAAGGATTTTCCAGTTTCCTCACAATTCCCTACTTTCCTGTTGTCATTTTGAATCTTTCCAGTGTGCATGAGAATTCATTTGTGTTTTCCCAGTGTGCGCAGTCTTGTCTGATGGCGGGGCATGTGGGAAAGCCATCAGCTCTGCTCTGTAAGCAACTTTTTAAAATAAAATGCATTCCTAGGAGAGGAAAAGGCAGTGGGCAGGGCAGAGGACTGCTCCGGCACCTCCACCCTTCCTTTTCCTGGGACTGCCAGTCATGGGACTAAAAATGAATTTTGAGAGTAGGGACAAGGGGAACAGAGGAGGGCCACCATGTATGGTTGGGCAGGTGACACACGGCATAGTTCTAGGGACATCACTGACAGCGTTCTATGGTCATAGAGCCCTACAGCCACTGCCCCCACTGCCATATCCCTCAGTCCTGGCAGAAGCACTGTGTTTTTGAATTCCAGCTCTTCAGCGGCCTCAGATTCTGGTTACATTGTGCTTCTGAGAAAAGCAGCACCAGAGAAGTTGCTTGTTTGCTCTGGGATTCACTTTGTTCATCTAGAAATAAATAGGTGCGTAATTCTAAAAGTCATTTTCTTTTAGAAATTATGCCAAGACTTGGCATAATTTCTAAAAGTCACTTTCTGCAGGCCTGCGGGAGCCCAGCTGTTGGCATGACTGAAACCATTTGTATATAATCTCTGATAAAATAAAGAGAACATTAATTTGAATCTGCTAGCAGACATCTTGGAGATCATTTGTCTGACACCTGCACCAAATTTCTCCATATGAGGAAGGCAGAGGTATAAAATCACATGGTAAGCTTGTGGCAGATAACACCCAGGTCCTCTTGATTATGTTATCCCTTGAGCATCCCAACTCCAACTCCCTGCCCTGTCATTACTAGAGTAATAAACCAAATTTCACTAGTTTGTGCCCACACCAGTCAGCCAGGACCTCTTCAGTCCTCTGCAATATGTCTTCCCGTGTTACTGCTACAAGTCTCTGTATACTCATGGACAAATTAACTCTTGCCACACACCCATCATTCCACTGATCACCAACAGGAATCTCGGTGCTTACTAGGCCTCTTTTTCCCACCAGACACCTGTTGGTGCTGCTGTCTCATACCACAGCAGTGGAAAGCAATAAGGCCCTCAGGATACTAAAGTTACTCTGTCTCCACCTTCCTCCTTGTTTTAGTGTATAAACCCTAAGGTAAGCTGCATTTTTGAAAGCTCTGACCTTCTCTTTGTAGAACTTGCAAGGGCCTATGACAGGGGCAAGCTGTTCATGTGAGGCTCCTGCTTCCCTTAGGGTGAGTTCTTTCCCTGAAGGCTTCTCTGTTCTTCATGCAAATAATGTCTTATAGGCCAACCCCAGCAGTTCATTTCCGTCTTTTATGTCCATGGTGATAATTGGATATTGAAGGATCTAGTTAGCTTGAGGGGAGGAGGTGCCGTTTGACGTTTGTTATGAATGTGGTCTAAAATAAGACTCACTTTGTGTCTCTTGATTGTTTCATCTATGAAAGCCCCCATTCCATCCCCATCAGTCTGCACTTTCAATTACTGCAAACTCTTGCAGAGTAGGACAGTGCCCAAGAAGCAATTGTCTGCCCACTACACCTCCAAGGTAGACGGATGCAGATCCAGGCTTTGCAAGGTCTGAGGGCTTGTATAATTTTTGGCACCATCTTGTTTGTTTGTTTGTTTGTTTTGAGACGCAGTTTCTCCCTATTGCCCAGGCTGGAGTGCAGTGGCACAATCTTGGCTCACTGCAACCTTCACTTCCTGGGTTTGAGCGATTCTCCTGCTTCAGCCTCCCGAGTAGCTGGGACTGCAGGTGCCCATCACCACACTCGGCTAATATTTGTATATTTAGTAGAGACAGGGTTTCACCATGTTAGCCAGGGGGTCTTGAACTCCTGACTTCAAGTGATCTGCCCGCCTTGGCCTCCCAAAATGCGGGAATTACAGGCATGAGCCACTGTGCCAGGTCTTTGGCACCATCTTAAATAAAAAAGAATACATGAAGAAGAAGAAATAAAGAACATAAAATGCCTAATACAAAGTCAGGTACAGAAGTGATTTCTTTAGAATTAGAAAAGAAATCACAACAAATTAAAAAATTTAAAAACCTGATCAATAACAGAAACGCTACAAAGTTTAGAAAAATACTATCTTTTTTTTTTTTTGGAGACAGAGTCTTGCTCTGTCACCCAGGCTGGAGTGCAATGGTGCGATCCCAGCTCACTGCAACCTGTGACTCCTGGGTTCAAGAAATTCTCCTGCCTCAGCCTCCTGAGTGGCTGGGATTACATGCATGCGCCACCATGCCCAGCTAAATTTTGTATTTTTAGTAGAGACGGGGTTTCACCATGTTGGTCAGATTAGGAGTCTCGAACTTCTAACCTCAGGTGATCCGCCCCTCTCAACCTCCCAAAGTGCTGGGATTACAGGCATGAGCCACCATGCCCAGCTATTGTTGTAATTTTTATTGCTAAACTGCTAGGCACATCTTTCTAAATGCCTTTTCATTACATTTTTGGGGGCTGCACACTTATTTATATTGCCATGATTTTGTACTATCAATGTCTGTAGCGATAATAAATAATTCAGTCTTCCCTCTAGCATGGTTGAGGGGAAATTGTTTTTTATTACTATTAGTAATTAGAAAAGTTTTCTTGGCTTCACAACATGTTATTGGTCATATCATGTAAACTTTTAGGAGAGGGAGAACCTCTCAAATTTCTTTCATATATAAGCCATAAGATTCCAGGGCATTCAAACGTTTGCACAGTAGCTAATCTTCAATGCTTTTTGGATTGGTGATACTCATTAACTGAGTTAGTGGGGGGGATTCTAAAACTTAAGCTTCATTGACCTCCTGGAAGCCTGCCTCCTTGACTTCCCACCCATCTGCTCTGGAAAATGAGTAGGAAATGCCCAACAAACCTCTTTCTCATTCCCACTGCTACCTGCCAGTGTGCTGGGGTGGCTACAACCATTGCCATTGCTCAGCTCAAGCTTAGAATGAAGGTGTGCATAGAAGGTGTGCATAGATGGCAGCTGCGGCCGAGACACTGAAACTAGAATCAGGGTCCCAAGCTGACTTCCTTCTCGTGCTTAAAGCACTTCCGCTTAGTAAGTGGATACATTTAAGTTGGATCAAGTTACTAAGAAAACGTTGGGCATGAATTATTGTTCTGTGTATTACACGCACTGTGTCTTCTTTCTTTGATTGAGTGGTTTTCAAATGTGCTGCACAGACTCCTGGGTTTCCTTGGAGGTTCCTCAGGGACCACTTAGAAGAGTGTGAGGTAAGGTGGTGCCTTGATCAGGGGATGGGGAGCACAGTGGTAGGGGGTCTTGGTCCACTGTCAGTCATACTTCATCAGATTCAACGGAATTAAATGCAAGTGTTTTGCTTGAAAATGTTCAAAAAATTTTCCAATCAGTCCATTTTAATCAGGAACAAGCATTATGCTTCCTAGATCTGTCTCTCTGCCATTTAGAAATCTTATCAATTTATTTGCCAACAATGAAGAATCAAAGTACTTACATAAATGCAATTAAATGATTATCCTGCTTCTGTGTTTTGGTAATACACATTCATAGAATATGTATGTCAGTTTGTTTCACGATTACATTCTTTTTTGCTTTACTTTGTTTTCAGTCTTCTGTTCAAAATGCAGTTGTTTGAATGAAAAACATTTTGTTTCCGTTACTTAACACAGATGCCCTGGGAACACCAACATTTCTTGGTACAGCAGGGACACATCTACTGGTTGGCATTTAATAAGTTTTGTTTTGTTTTTTTTAACTTTCCTTTTTAGCTCTCAGAGCTATTCCTGTATTCACTTGAGGTTTGCCCTAGTATTTCTTCTCTGGCTTTCTTTACCAAGCTCTACATTTTGCCAACTCTTCCAGTTAGGTGTTTGCTTTTGTAAGATAATTTGCGAATGAGGCATGATTAGCATTTTTTCAGATGTTGTTTGTCAGTTTTGTGTTCTAATTCTCTTTCTCTCTGTTTTAAAGGTCATGGTACATGTACTACCTTCCTGTCTTCTTTCTTATCTTCAGGAGCTGGTCAGGAATTACATACCTTAGGCGACTAGTAAGCCAACTTATACTTGGATAGGTAGCTACTTGAATGACTTGTTACTTCTGATTCCAAGTCTTCCTTCCTGTTTTTTTCCCTTCTATGGGCTCTTTAGGAGATGACTTTGGCTCCATCTCTGATTCCACATGTTCCACCTGAGAAATCCTACCTACTTACCATGGCTCCAGTACCACATGTGCAACAGTGATACCCATTTGTCTCTGAAGCTGTGTCTGCTTTCCTGAGTTCCAGACCCCCATTTTTAATGACTAACAAGCTATCACTAGGAAGTCCCTCAGTGCCTCAAATACAATGTGCCCAATATTAAATTATATCTTGCAATAAAGGATTAATTTGCCTCCACGTCATGTGATACACCACTATGTTTATTCTCTAATATTATTTGCTTTTGAGAGAAGTATAATGTGAATTTAATAAATCCCTTTTCAGGTTCAGCTATATTCAAAATGGAAAGAACAAGTTTAAAAGAAAATAGCTATTTTTAGAAGTAATCTGCTACACTTTCATGTGAGGTAGTCAAAACAAGCCATTGCTCATTGTGTTAAAGGTTCACCAACCTTCTGGGACCCTAACACTCCGTCCTGTGGTGGGGGGGCACAGGCCCAAGCTGGTTCATGACACATAGCTGGAAGACTATAAAATATGGAATATTTTCCTTCAAAAATCTTAATTTTGAAAAATTTTAAAACCCTGTGAAAACATGCCTTTTTTGACTGAAATTTGAAAACAAAAACACTTTCTGAGAGGGGCCTGGTTGTGGTGGCTCACGCCTGTAATCCCAACACTTTGGGTGGCCGAGACGGGTGGATGTCTTGAGGTCAGGAGTTTGAGACCAGCCTGACCAACAGGGTGAAACCCCGTCTCTACTAAAAATGCAAAAATTAGCCGGGCGTGGTGGCATACAACTGTAGTCCTAGCTACTGGGGAGGCTGAGGCAGGAGAATCGCTAGAACCCAGGAGGCAGAGGTGGCAGTGAGCCAAGATTGCGCCACTGCACTCCAGCCTGGGTGACAGAGTAAGATTCCGGCTCAAAAAATAGCAAAATAAAAAATAAAATAATAAACACTTTCTGAGGGGAGATCAATAGGCCTTACCAGTCTGCTGAAGGAGTCCGTGGCACAGAAGAGGCTAAGAACCCCCACAGGAGAGAAAAGCAAGAAGGCAAGTGTGACTGCAGGGAAGTGGAGATGTCATAGTTGAGCTACCAGCTAGAGGGAAGGAGATCACTAGGACTGGAGACGCTGTAATATTGAGTTTTTCTGCTGAGGGCTATGGGAAGTTATTGGAGGCTTTTGAGTAGGGAAGTAACATGATCTAAGTATTTGGCCACCCTGGCTAAGGTATAGGGGAATGATTGCTAAGGTTATGAGTGCTCTCCTGGAGACCATAAAAAGGTCAGCCCAGTTGGAAGATGACAGGAACTTGGGCTAGGGTGGTAGAGGTGGAGGCGGTGAAAGAGGTCACGATGATGAATGTATTTTGAAGGTAGAACTGACAGAATTTCATGACAGACTGAATGTGGGTGTGTGAGGGAAAAGAACACTCAGGCAAGACTTTTAGGTTTGTAGCAAGTGGGTGAGTCGTGGTGCCACTTATCAAGAGGGAGAAGATTGGGGAGGAGTAGGTTTGGGAGTGGGGAATGAAGCAGCTATGGAACCAAGAGTTCTTTTTGGAACATGTTAACTTTGAAGGGCCTATGAGCCATGCACATGGAGCTACTGAGCAGAAAGTTGGGTGTAAGTCTGGCGTTTGGAAAGGAAATAAGGACTGGAGGGCTAAATTAGGGGATCCTGGATATACAATAGGCATAAGCTGTGGTTTGGATGTTTGTCCCCTCTGAACCTCAGGTTGAAATTTGATCACCAAGGTTGAAAGTGGGGCCTAGTGAGATGTGTTTGGGTCATGGGAGCAGATCCCTCATGAATAGATGAATGCCCTCTCCCAGAGGTGAGTTTTCACTGTATTAGTTCGCACAAGAGTTGTTAAGAAGAGCCTAGCACTGCCCTACTCTCTCTTTCCTCCTCTCTCCCCAAGTGATTGCTACACAGAGCAGCTCCCCTTCACCTTGCTCCATGAGTAGACAAAGCCTGAGATTCTCACCAGATGCAGATGCTAATTCTCGAACTCTCCAACCACCAGAATCATGGGCCAAATGAACCTTTTTCTAGATACACATTAGCCAGCCTTAGGTATTCCTTCCTAGCAACACAAAATGGACCAAGAGAATTTATAAAGTCATGAGACAGGATGAGATCACCTAGGGAGCGAATATAGCTAGTGCTCTGAATGGCCAACACTTAGAGGCTTGAAAGAGAAGGAGGAGTTGGCAAAGCTGACTGAAAGTGGCAGCCAGTGAGACAGGAAGATAGGATGAACGTTTAACCCATTTCCCGTTTAGAAAAACAAAGTGCAGCTTGCTGCCAGTGTAGTATTCTCAGGGCAAACGGGAAATAGGTTAAAGAAAGAAAGAAAGAATTTGAATTATAAGACATGCCTTAGTTCAGATGCTACAGAATATTTTAGAAACCTAATTTTGTAACACAAACAATAACAGTGGAACAGAGTACGTTACAACTTTTGGATTCCATGGGAAACCGTGGCTTATTCATGGATAGAATCCTAGATTGAAGAACTTGATACCTGTGAATCCTAGACCATGGTTGGCTTTTAGCATTTTCTGTTCTTGGGCAAGTTGTTTTGCCACTTTGATCTTTTTTTTTTTTCCTTTTTTTCTATCTATAAATTGAGATCCACACAGCTAACCTATTTTGTAGGAAGATAGTGAAAACTTCCACATATCCACAAGAGAAGATGGACCACAATGCGTGTTACAATATCAAGGAGTTAAACATTCCGGAGGAATTCTGTGTTCAGCACGGCTCTTACTTGGGCCCTGAGATCACCAGTCTGAGTCTCCATTATACAACTCTAATAGGGCCTGCACTAGACCAAAGTGTGAGAGGAAAATTTGTCATTGGCTGCTCCGTGTCTTATTCAGGCACTTCCAGCCTTACTTTGTTGGGCCTCAAATGGAGCTCCTGAATCTGGCTTCTTCAACGATCTCCCATGCTGACAATCTTTCCCAGGTCTCTCCCTGACTGTGCAGGATGGCTTCCATTTCCCAGCCCCTCGGGGCTGCACCTTCAGGATGCATGCTGCTGACTCCCTTCCCTACCTTCCTCAGTACTAAGTGCACTAAGTGCAGAGGCTGCTGGAGGTGTGGGAAAAATCTGGACCTCAATAGATGAAAATGGGGACTCTAACTTTGTTTCCCATTCTTCCCATTGTCTGTAACTCAGCGTCTACCTCCTGTGCCTCCTCTTTTCCTGTTGTATGGCTAACACCAGACCCCAGTCTCTTCAGTGGCACTCAACTTTTTCAAGTCACAAGATGGAAGCATTTTGGAAGAGGAGTAAAGGACCCGGACTCTGATACCATGCCACTGCAAACTCGGGCAGGCACTTCAAAGCAGAGAGTCTCATTTTCCACTTCTGAAAATCATATGGTCTAGATGAGCTCTAAGTCCTTCACACTCAATAATTTCACAGTCTTTTTTATTATTAATATTATTTTCAATAGAAAAATCATAATTGTGTATTTATGGGGTACAATGTGATGTTTTGATATATGTACACAACAAGGAATGATTAAATCAAGATAATTAACATATGCATCATCTCAGTTGCTTATTATTTTTAAAAATTTGCCTATCATTTTTATGGTGAGACATTTGAAATGTATTCTTAGTTATTCTGAAATATACATACATTATTATTGACTATAGTCACCCTGCTAGGCAATAGATCTCAAAACCTATTTTTCCTATCTACAAAAAAACTTTGTACTCTTAGATCAACAACTCTCCATTCACGCCCTCCCCACACACCATCCCCAGCCTCTGGTGACCACCATTCTACTCTATAATTCTATGAGTTCAACCTTGTTAGATTCTGTGGATAAGTGAGATTATGTGGTATTTGTCTTTCTGTGCTTGGCTTATTTCACTAAGCATAATGTCCTCCAGATTCCTCCATGTTGTTCCAAATGACAGGATTTCCCCCATTTGGGGGCTGAATAATATTCCATTGTGTCCATATACCACAATTTCTTTATCCATTCATCCACTGATAGACATTTAGGTTGACTCCATATTTTGGCTAACAATGCCACAATCTTTTTTTTTGAGATGGAGTCTTACTCTGTCACCCAGGCTGGATGGAGTGCAATGGCATCATCTTGGCTGACTGCAACCTCCGCCTGCCGGGTTCAAGCAATTCTCCTCCTTCATCCTCCTGAGTAGCTGGGATTACAGGTGCCTGCCACCACGCACAGCTAATTGTTGTATTTTTAGTAGAGACAGGGTTTCACCATGTTGGCTAGTCTCACACTCCTGACCTTAAGTGATCCACCCGCCTTGGTTTCCCAAAGTGCTGAGATTACAGAGGTGAGTCACTGCGCCCAGCCACCACAATCTTATATAAGGGACTAAGATAACAGGAATTCATCACCAAATAGCATAACAGTCCTCCTGGAGAGCAGGAAGAATTCTCAGGGTGCTGCCAAATTCAGAAGAACAGACTAGTTTTTCAGATTCAGCCTGCCTCAGTGTCATGATGGTAAGGGTGGAAACATCAAAAGCAAGGATTTGCAAATGCCACCATTATCTTTCTTTCTGCATCTGCAAAATGACCCTGGCTCCACATGGGCACAGATTGACTCCATGTGGGCACAGATTTACCTTTTTTTTTTTAAAAGAAATGAAGCCTTGCTCTATTGCCAGGCTGGAGTGCAGTGGTGTGATCTCGGCTCACTGCAACCTCAGACTCCCTGGTTCAAGTGATTCTCCTGCCTCAGCCTCCCTAGTAGCTGGGATTACAGACACATGCCACGACGCCCGGCTAATTTTTGTATTTTTAGTAGAGACAGGGTTTCACCATGTTGGCCAGGATGGTCTTGATCTCTTGACCTTGTGATCCACCCTCCTCAGCCTCCCAAAGTGTTGGGATTACAGGCCTGAGCCACTGTGCCCGGCCCAGATTTACCTTTTTAAGGTTACATTTTGATGTCATTTCCAAATGTGCCAAAGATCTAGAAGAAGCCACATAAAAGAGAATGGAGAGGAAAATACTACTCAATCCTCATTTCTCAAGGCTGGGAAAAGGAGTAGTAAATGGAATTTTGGAAAACTGAGTAGTCTCCTTGGGGAGAAAAAAGACATCCACTATTTGGCTGGCTTTGGATTTTGTTGGGGAGAGTCTGAAATCAGACAAAGGATGCCTGAGAAATAAGATATAGCCCTTAAGTATCCAGTTTTCCAAAATGTCTGCAATTTAATTAAACAAGAGGGTTGATCTACCTCTTGAGGAGCTATTTTTAATTAAACTTTGCATTTGCATTTCTCCTCTCTGCTCTGTGGGGGCATTCCAGGGTAGCAGAAGGAGCAGTCATCTGGCCACACAGGATAGTTTGGGAAAGTCCCACTGCTGAGTTAACAGAATTCTTAAATGTGACTCTCATTGACTCTTCATTTTCACCAATATTCTCAGTAGTGTTAGTAAAACTTGTGTTATGTTATTTATTCTTTCGTGACCTGTCTACAAAATATCTCTTCTATATAGAACTCGAACATTGACTAAATTTCTCGTCAAGTTTCAGTTCTTCCATCTATAAAATAGTGCCACAAATCTCACTCTTAATACAGAATTGCTTTTATGCTTTGGGTTAGGACCAAAAAGCTCATGACAATGTGTGTGGCATGATATCTAAGGCATGGTAGCAAAATTTGTGAAAAGTCAAGATAACAGTCACCCTATATGTTAGTCTGTTTTCACCCTGCTGATAAAGACATACCTGACACTCCAGCCTGGGCGACAGAGCGAGACTCTGTCTAAAAAAAAAAAAAAAAAGACATACCCCATACCCGACCCGACACTCCAGCCTGGGCGACAAAGCGAGACTCTGTCTAAAAAAAAAAAAAAAAGACATACAAGACACTGAGAAATTTACAAAAGGAAGAGGTTTATTTGACTTACTGTTCCACATGGCTGGGGAGGCCTCACAATCATGGTGGAAGGCAAGGAGGAGTAAGTCACATCTTACATGGATGGCAACAGGTAAAGAGAGAGCTTGTGCGGAGAAACCCCGGTTTTTGAAACCATCAGATCTTGTGATACCCATTCACTATCATGAGAACAGCATGGGAAAGACCCGCCCCCCGATTCAATCATGTCCCACAGGGTCCTTCCCACAATATGTGGGAATTATGGGAGTTACAAGATGAAATTTGGGTGGGGACACAGAGCCAAACCATATCACCTTGCAATGAAGGGAAGAAACTGTCACTGGGGACGTTGCTTGAGTATGACATATTTTTAATCCTTAGTGTGAAGAGAACTCCATTTGGATAATAAGGAAATCAAACTACTATGTAGACATTATTCTCACAAACTACTCATGTTCTAACTTAAAGAAACTTTTACGCAATGAAAAAATAAATGGGCAAACTGATTGACCAGGAAGGTCAAGATGGATGAGGAAAGATGGGTGTGTTTTAATGAAGTGGTAATTGTCTTTCTATAAACTGGCTGTAATAATTTGAAACTGTGTGGCCATTTTGTGTTTTGGAGAAACATACAGCACAAAAACCACGTTTCTGCTGAATCCTCTAGCAGATATACACAATCCAAATGCTCCATGTAAACTCTTGGAAATGGTGAGTCAGAACAGCATAATTTCAGATTGAAAACAAAATATGCCAAAGCAATTCAGCTTTTTTTTTCTTTTTTTTTTTTTTTTTTGAGACAGGGTCATATATTTTTTGTTTTCCTTTTGGGACTTCAGTAGTTCTAATGTGACTTCAATAATACTAATATGGACAGGAACCGTGGCTCATGCCTGTAATCCCAGCACTTTGGGAGGCCAAGGCAGGTAGATCACCTGAGATCAGGAGTTCGAAACCAGCCTGACCAACCGGGTGAAACCCCGACTCTACTAAAAATACACAAATTAGACGGGCATGGTGGCAGGCACCTGTAGTCTCAGCTACTCAGGAGGCTGAGACAGGAGAATTGCTTGAAGCCGGGAGGCAGAAGTTGCAGTGAGCTGAGATTGTGCTGCTGCACTCCAGCCTGGGCGACAGAGTGAGACTCCATCTCAAAACAAAACAAAACAAAACAAAACAAAATAATAATAATAATAATATCTATTCATCTAAGAATACTTTTTCAAGACAATCTTAACATTTTCAGACTGATTTTCTGGTTCCATAAAATTTCACTTCATACATAAGGAAAACAGTCAGTAGGCAATCCATGAATGTCAGATTTTAGAAGTAGTTTAGTAAAACTGTCTTGTATTCTTGAAGATAAAGTTGACATCACGATGCAATTGAAATGTGCATTACATGGATAGCAAATCTAATCACTGCTTGAATAAGAAACAGAAAAAATGCTTTATTGTAGATTTACCATTATGCTTGCTGCTAATGAATTTTTGCAAGTCGGTACAGACAATGACAGGCTCTGCTTACAGGAGGAATATGCACCAACTGCAGTGGAGCAGATTTTTTTGAATGTAAAACTTTGACCATGGGATTAGTGAATGAACTCTCTCAGCACTTTCCTCTTTTCAAACTCCTGCAAAATGTTTGCCCGTATAGCATCCTCTTTGAAGTACAAGTGTTGTGTGGATGTACTCAGGGCTCCATGTGTTCTAATAATATTAATTCTTTTTTAAGATTATCACTGAAATAAAAATATAATATTACCTGCCCCCCCCCACACACACAAAAGAAGACTCAGGCCCCCCTAAGAAAACATGTAGCCCACAGCTTGAGAAATATCACCGTATAGAATGCTGCTCTATCAGGCCACCTCCCAATGGATAGAACAGCAGCAGCACAGTGTTGGTATGGAGGGGCCATCTCCAAGCCCCAAGAACAGGCTTCTTTCCATTCTTTTCTTCCTCACCACTTGACATCACATGTCCTCATCAGTGGATGGACCAAGCCATTGCCAACTGGCTCCTGCCTGGCTGCAGAGGGGCCATCGTCCACCTTTACCAGATGGTGGTGATGAAGACAAGGCTAAGGAACTCTAGACATTGCGTCTCTCACTTTGCCGTGCACACAATTCCCTGCAGCTGGTGTCCGAATGCACATTCTGACTCCGTAGGCCTGGAGCGGGGCCCAAGACTCTGTTTTTTTAACAAGCTCCCAGGTGATTTATCCAATGCCACTGACTCGGGGCTCACATTTCAAGAAGCAAGAATCTAAGGCCTGCTGGGTTTCATTCTAGAAATAGCCTTAGAGGAGGCCAATTTTCCATCTTTTACCCCAAGTTATTAGAAAATTGCCTTAACCTTGTGTTTTACTTGGGACTAAGGCGTTTTGGTGTCTATGAAATAGAGCAGGGATGTATTAAGTAGATTAAACAGATTACAAGATTATTTTAATCTTAGAGAAAGCAAAGTTTCACTAGACTCAGAGGGTATTTATATTACAGGAATTTCTCATACCACTAGTTGGCATGAAGTTTCAGTAAGAGTAACAGCCCAAGAATCAATATGTCAAATTCTAGAAACCCTAAATTAATTATAAATATACTGGGGGAAAATCAATAAATCAAACAATTTAAAAGCAAATGAAATGATTTTGTTTTCCTTTTGTGGTTGGATTTCAGTGACTGCCAAAAGCTTTACGGTGTTATTATATCAGCCTATTTCTATACTGACATTAATGGCTAGGAAGTATTTTGATTTTTAATTAAATGCTACATATGGTTGGCAGAAACTGATGGCAAAGCTATTTCCTTCATGTGAAGCCTATGAAAATCTTGAATCGTTGTAAATGGAAGTCCAGGTCACCTTGGTTTTAGCAGATGATGGGTTGTTTTCCTTACATAGCAAAATGTCTGAAGATAGGCAACCTAGAACTGGCAGGTTGGTAGTGTCCTGGTCACTGTCTTGGCAATTCTTCAGGCCTTCTCACCATCACACAATAGCTGCCTCTGTTTTAAATGTCAAGTTTGCATTTAAGGCAGGAAGAAGGGGGTTGAAGACAGCATCAGCCTTATCCATCCACTTAACCGGGAGAGCCAGACATTTCCCAGAAGTCCCCAGCAAACTCCCGCTGGCATGTCATTGGCCGAAGCTATCAAAGGACCATCCTGCAACCTTCCATTAAGGAAGGCAAGGGAGAAGTTTGGAAATAGATCATGGATTAACCCTCCGATTATTTTTATGTCTCAAACTTCTGTTTAAATGAAAAGCAGAATATTGTTTATTTTTTATACTACCTCTTCTTGACAGAACTTGTGGTAGTTTTTAAAAGTATGGGATGCCGGGTGCAGTGGTTCGTGCCTGGAATCCCAGCACTTTGGGAGGCTGAAGTGGGAGGATCACTTGAGCCCAGGCGTTTGAGACCAGCCTGGGTGATATAGTGAGACCCCATCTCTATTAATTAAAAAAAAAGTAGGGGAGATACATGACATTCTTGAAAGGAACCTCAGGGGATCTAGACATTTCTGGTTATGGAAAGTAAAAAATATTATCCAACGTTTCTTCCTAAGAATACGTGAAGTTGTCCTAAAGTGAAAAGATCACATGGTCGTCAGCAAAGGTCTTCAAGGCATTCCTGATGGTTTCATCTCCCTGAATCCTTCACTGAGACTCCAGAATTTAGCAGGGAAGCTTATTTTTCTCGTATTTGGAGCCAATTCACAACTTTTACAAGGAGAGCTTCCAAAAATACAGTGTTATGCAGTTCCACAGAGTTCCCTCTCCTAGGCCCCTGGTCCCATCTCAGCAGGCCACTGTTCCCAGTGGGCTCACGTGCTGTGGGGACCTCAATGCAGCAGAATTTCACCTTTCTGCAAGCACCAGGTAAGACCACCTCATTAAGGAACTCAGAGAGAATGTTGCAAAGATTCCAGCGCTTGTTCAGTCTTTGATTCCTCAACTTCCTCCTTATTTTGATGCTCTGATATCATATAGTAGTTCTTGCATTAAACTTTGTATATTTGATATATTTTGAACTTGGCATGGATTCTTGGCTTTAACTACTCTAAATTTTAATTCTTTTTTTTTTTTTTTTTTTTTTGAGATGGAGTCTTGCTCCATCACCCAGGCTGGAGTGCAGTGGCCTGATCTCGGCTCACTGCAACCTCCACCTTCCAGGTTCAAGCGATTCTCCTGCCTCAGCCTCCCAAGTAGCTGGGATGACAGACGCGTGCCACCATGCCTGGCTAATTTTTTGTATTTTTAGTAGAGACGGGGGTTTCACTATGTTAGCCGGGATGGTCTTGATCTCCTGACCTCGTGATCTGCCCGCCTCGGCCTCCCAAAGTGCTGAGATTACAGGCGTGAGCCACCACTCCCGGCCAATTTTAATTCTTTTAATAAATATAAATGTTCTTAGTGACTATTTCTAAAGAAGGATTCATTCGACTCCTATGCAATTGTCTGTGTGAAGAGTATTCTGTTTTCTAGATTTACTAGGAGTTCTGCATTTTTTATCTTCTTACAGAACTGTGAAGTGGATGGCTGCTTTTACATTGTTTTATGATGTTAGGCTAACCTATTAATATATTTCTTAGGCAGTGCTAGAAGGGATGCTGGGGTTCTAGGTCACAATTCATGCCTGGCCCCTGCCAGTACCAGCTGTCAGCCTCAAACATGATAGAAAATATTTAACCGTATGTCAAGACTTCTTTTCACTGTGTCTAGGACCTACATCACAGAGGAAGTCCTGGACTATAATCACACAAAATTGTAATTAAAGTAGAAGAAAGTCTTTTAATATGTATTTAAATCTATGACAGCAATTTTTTTTTTTTTTTTTAAGACAGGGTCTCCCTCTGTAACCTTGGTGGCAGTGCAGTGGCACAACCACAGTTCACTGTGCCTCGACCTTCTGGGCTCAAGGGATCTTTCCATTTCAGCCTCCTGAGTAGCTGGGACTACAGGCATGTGCCACCATACCTGGCTAATTTTTTTTAATTTATGTTTTTGTAGAGATGGGGTCTCCCTATATTGCCCAGGCTGGTCTCAAACTTCTGTGCCCAGGTGGTCCTCCCACCTTGGCCTCCTAAAGTGCTAGGATTACAGGCATGAGCCACTGCACCTGACCTATAACAGCATCTTTTGGATGTTTTAATGAGTTATTCTTCCAGAAGTATGTATATTTTAAAGAAGATGGGGAAAGAATTTAGAGACATAACTCTGAACGGTAAGAGTTCAGGTCTTGGGACACCGGCATGAAAAACAGATTTTTAGGCAGGGAGTCCTGTCGGGGCCCTTTAGATCATGTTGTGTTGATAGGGTCAAGTGTGCCTGCTTTATCAATCTTTATAAGAATTGGGCCCACCCACACAGTATGATCAAAAAGATCTTACCATGAGGGAAGCTACCCCAGAAGAATTTGACGTACAGTAAACATCTGGGGTAGGGGCGGTGGTTGAATTGCAAGGAAACAGCGTGGAAAGAGGAAAGGAGAAGCTCTGAAGAGAAATTGAATCTGCTCCTCAGTTCTCCTTGGAGGAGCCCCCATGGTTCCTTCTACTAAAGACTTTTAGGCTGGGCACAGTGGCTGACACCTGTAATCCCCACACTTTGGGAGGCCGAGGTGGGCGGGTCACCTGAGGTTGGGAGTTTGAGACCAGCCTGAGCAGCATGGAGAAACCCCACCTCTACTAAAAATACAGAATTAGCCGAGCATGGTGGCACATACCTGTAATTCCAGCTACTCTGGAGGCTGAGACAAGAGAATCGCTTGAACCCAGGAGGCAGAGGTTACAGTAAGCCAAGATTGTGCCATTGCACTCCAGCCTGGGCAACAAGAGCAAAACTCCATCTCACAAAAAAACAAAACAAAACAAAACAAAAAACCTTTTGGAGAGTAGAGAACTATAATTTCTGTGGAAAGAAACTGTGAATGAAAAATCAGATTTCAGAGCCAGGCACCATGACTCACACCTGTAATCCCAGCACTTTGCAAAGCTGAGGTGATAGAATCACTTGAGCCTAGGAGTTCAAGACCAGCCTGGGGAAAATAGGGAGACCCCATCTCTACAAAAAAAAACATAAAAATTAACCAATCATGATGGCACACGCTGTAGTCTCAGCTACTTGGGTGGCTGAAGCAGAAGGATCGCCTGAGCCCAAGAGGTGGAGGTTGCAGTGAACTGTGATCACACCACTACACTCCAGCCTAGGTGACAGAGTGAGACCCTGTCTCAAAAAAAGATTTCATCTTAACTGTCTCACACAGTGAACAAAAAAAAGTAGATTTGGGGAGGTGACTCAACTTTCCTGATTTACTTTGACAAAACAAAATGTCTCCATTTCATACATGCTATGATAGTGAAAATCCAAGCACTTCTTTCTAAACAAAAGCATTTCATTAGCAAAGAATATGAATCGCAAAGAATGTGACCCAGATACTTAAAGATGAAAAAAACTTTGAAAGGGTACTATCAAGATATTTGGAGCTGGGCCCAGTGGTTCACGCCTGTAATCCCAGCACATTGGGAGGCTGAGGTGAGCGGATCACTGGAGGCCAGGAGTTCAAGACCAGCCTGGCCAACATGGCAAAAACCCCAGTCTCTACTAAAAATACAAAAATTAGCTAGGCTTGGTGGTGCACACTTGTAGTCCCAGCTACTTGGGAGGCTGAGGCAGGAGAATCGCTTGAACCCGGGAGGCAGAGGTTGCAGTGAGCTGAGATCGCACCACTGCACTCCAGCCTGGGTGACAGAGAGAGACTCCATCTCAAAAACAAAACAAAACAAATGGTATTTGGAAATGACAAAAATTAGATGACTACTTAAATATGTACAGTGGCAAGAATATACCCTTGCTGTTTGGAGCATCAAAGATTATCAGCTTATGGAACAAGGAAATGATGAGTATCTAAACACACTCCTTTGATGAGCTACAGCTGGTGGCTCTGTTATGGTGGTGGCATTTCAGAGTGTTTTTATGGGTGCTCTTCTGCTAACATGACAAGAGTTGTACGTACACCAACTGCTGGGGCTTGGGTGGAGCTTTTTCCCCCAAACCAAGTGTGGTCCACCGATCTCCTAGGAGTCATGAAATCACAATCTTTGCATTGAAAAGGACTTGAAAAGTTCTCTAGTGAGATGGTTTCTAACCTTTTTGATCATGAAGATTCCTTTTAACCTTAAAAGAACAAAGGCTGCAAGTCTTTCACATGATAGTAGTTGCATTTTTAATATCTGAGCTTTGAGAAAATGCAAAATGGGAAAAGACTTTTATAAATTCGGTGACATCCATAATTAATTTGTATTTTATTAATCATAATAGCATTTGCATAGTTTCAAAAGGAACAGTATATACACTTGCCAGACACATTTTTCACTCCTTCTAAAGCAACACCACTTGTGCACACGAATTCACAAACCCCTTCTAATAGCGCTACTGCTCACCACCCCATCCCTGGAGATCTTTTATTCACAAATTGGGAGAACCTGCCCCAGACAAATGACCCTTTAGATATGCTACGACAATCCTGCTAAGCTGTTGTCTAGCTTGTACTTGAAATCCTTCAGTGACAGGGAGCTCACTACTCAAAAACGTATCTCATTTTTGAATCATTTTACTGATATTAAGTTATTGAGTTCAATATTTGAACTCAGTATTTAATTTATTTATTTATTATTTATTTATTTATTTTGAGATGGAGTCTAGCTCTGTCACCAGGCTAGAGCACACTGGCATGATCTCAGCTCACTGCAACCTCCACCTTCTGAGTTCAAGCGATTCTCCTGCCTCAGCCTCTCAAGTAGCTGTGATTACGGGCACCAACTACCCTGCCCGGCTAATTTTTTGTATTTTTGTAGAGATGAGGTTTCACCATGTTGGCCATGATGGTCTTGATATCTCCTGATCTTGTGATCTTCCCGCCTCGGCCTCCCAAAGGGCTGGGATTACAGGCGTGAGCCATCGCGCCCAGCCCAGAACAAGAATTTAAAGGCAGAAGGTTTTGTTTTTCTCCTTACCACTTCCATTTCCAATGTCATTTACTCAGTGCTGCTCTGTGCAGAGGCGGGCCGCAGGAGCAGCAGGGCTGGGGCTACAGGATGTGAGTTCAAGTCCAGGTGCTGCCTCAGTGACCTTGAGAAATGCCCTTAACTGCTCCGAAACTGTTTCATCATCCTTAACATCAAAGAGTAATTCAGATGCAATTGATTTGCATATGACTTTGGTAGAGAGATACTGGAATTAATCTACCTGATCCTCTTGACCCAGTGACGGCGTTCCCACCTCCCTGGGTACTTGATGTGGTGTTCTCTTGCCACCCAATTTGCTTTTGCATTCCTCGATGCTCTGGTTTGCATTTTTAATTATTTTCTCACCACCTACCCTACAGAAATAATGTAGCCTCTTTCAATTAAAAAAACAAAAGGAGGCTGTTTGGTCTAAACTTTTTCAACTTCCTTCCCCACCTTTGTCAAAATTAATGCTCTCTTTACCCATCCTGACCCCCTTTCAGTCTCAGAGGAAGCTTCAGCCTTCATTCTTTCCAGAGCAAATCCCCCTCTCTGGATCTTGATCCTTGATTTGTGACTGTTCTCCCCTCTTTCCTCTCTCTTCTCACTGGCAAGTCTCTGACTTATACACATGCTTAACGATATGTTTTGGCTGTGTTCTTACCCAAATCTCATCTTGAATTGTAGCTCACATAATCCACTGTCATGGGAGGGACCTGGCCGGAGGTAATTGAATCACGGGGCAGGCCTTTCCCATGCTGTTCTTGTGACAGTGATTAAGTCTCACAAGACCTGCTGGTTTTATAAAGGGGAGCTTCCCTACACACGCTCTCTCTTACCTGCGGCCGTGTAAGATATGACTTTGCTCCTCCTTTGCCTTCCACCATGATTGTGAGGTCTCCCTAGCCAGGTGGAACTGTGAGTCTATTAAACCTCTTTCCTTTATAAATTACCCGGTTTGGGGTATGTCTTCGAGAACAGACTAATACACATAATTCCTATATTCCCTAAATAAAACACACGACCTTTTCATGGCCACACCCAACTTGCTCCCCTGCCCGTCACTGGTCTTTTTCAGACCTGGGGCCCCAAGTTGCTGGGAGACAGCTGCTGCCCTTGCCTCACCATCTCTCAATTTGTTAAAGTCCTGGAGGCTGGGCTCTTGCTCCTTGGTTCCGACCAGTGCCCTTCTTCACGCCACAATCTCCCTCAGAACACCAACCCTTTCCTGCTCCTGGGCTGGTGGCTGGGAGCTCAGGAGCCCTGTGGTCTTGTTTGTCTCAGGCTTGACTTTCTCCTGAGACCCGATGGAACTGCTACCTGAGGACAGAGATCTCTGACCCAAGGCAGAATGTTAACGGAGGAAAGAATCAGGGCTTTGAGGTTCTACAAATGTGGGTTCAAATTCTGCCCTGTCACTCAGTTGGATTCAGGCGGTTCCTCGGTTCTCTGAGCCTCACTTTCCTCATTTTTAAATTATACCTTGCAAAGTTGTTCTGAAGTTCAAACAAGATAAGGAAGGTGAAGCCACAAAAAAAAAAAAAAAAACCCTCTAAGAAATGGCAGCTCTTGTCAGAGCTGAGTTCTCTGGACTACAGAAAACTGACTCCAGCACTCCCCACCAGCCGAGCCTCTATCCCACCTCTCCACCAGCCAGCTGTTTCCAGAGCTGAAGCTGCACCATGGCCTGCACATCTCCCCCAGGCAATACGGCTGATGTGTGTGACCATGCTTAAATCAGCAACCTCTTCATCTTGCACCTCTCCATTTCACGCAACTCGACTCAATCAGTTGGGTCTATTTGCGCAGCTTCTGTTTTGTCTAAATAAGCGGACCATCCCACTTCACGACACATAATGTCTCAGACCTTGGCCATAGATCATGACTTGTTCCTTAGAACATAACTTGCTCTCTCAAAGGTCAGAGTTCATTCTCTGAATTGCTCAGCCTGGTTCATACCTCTCTGTATCATGTCAGTCTGCAGCCTGGCTTTTAAAATCTCTCCCATTGTCATGACTGATTTCACTCTAACTCCTTGTTTGCTCTGCCTGTCCTCATGCCCACTCCCTCTGCCTTGTTATACTTTCTTGCTTGAGCAATTTCATGCACTTCAACAAACTCCAGCCATGTCTATACGCTGGTAACTTCCAAATCACTGGTTAGGCCCTTCCTAACTCCATGCTCATGTTTCTAGTTGCCTCTCACACGTGTCCAGAGGGCCTTCACACTGTACCTCCGGCAGCATCCCATTCCTTCCTTTCTCTTGAATTCTCTAACTCAGTGAATGGAACCACTACCCACCCACCCATGCTCAAAACAGAAACTTCATTTACCACTGACCTGGTCTTTAACTATTGCCCCAATCCCATTCCATCTGTCTCTGTTTTTACTTGTTTCCCATCCTTTAACAATGCTTGGTTCAAACTCAGCCAAACTGATCTCCCTTCTGGCTGCCCTCACGCTGGGGCCAGAGATATCCTTTTAAAATGGAGAACTCACATTGTCACCTTGCCTAAATGTCCCCGGGAAGTGGTTTTTTGCCAAATCATCAGTGAGGCATTCCATGCCGCTCACAATTGGGCTCCAATTTGTCCTTTCATGCTCACCCCTTGCTGAAAGTCCCTTGGACCCAGGCTGAGTGGTATGCGGCCTCTGTTTAGCTTGCAATTTCAGTTCATTAACCGATCATTTTCATTCACAGGCTCTCTCCTCTGCCAAATAACCCAGTTCTGCTTGAATTGTTTAGTATATGTAGGTGATTCAATCACAGAAAATTTTTTCTCGTGGATATTTTTAGTCATCAAATGACATAAACACTCTATACAATTATCATAGAGTTTGTAAAAATCTTGGAGGAAACCTGTAACTATCTGATGGCATCTCAGAAACATTTGAAAGAATTATGGCATAATGACATTACCAGAGTAAGTCTCAAAACTTTTTCCAGTTAGCATTGAACTTGTATTTATCCAAGCTAAGAGAAGGAAATGGCATAGATAACTCACAGCATTAAAGGCAGAAATACCCATATTTTGTTGTATAGTACATTATATGACTTTTTTCAATCTTGCAGAGTGACTTTTCTAGTGAAGCTTTCATTAGGTTGATAAAAACCAATTACTAATCCCAGACATCAGCAGTTAATGCTAAACTGGGGAGTCACCCAAAAGCATGGGCATTTTAGGCACCAGGCTGCCTGGGAGACCACATTTGCTACAGATAATATGAATTTACAATTATAATTTGGACTGAGAGTGTGTTTTTCTGTCTTCACTTGGTTGTTGATTTGCTTATGTTTTATGCAACCATGTCTTCTGTCTTAGCTAAAAACCGTCATTAATGCTACAACCTGCTGCCTGATAGACACTCTGTACTGCTAGGCATACGGAAAGCTGATTATTTTTAGTTTCTTCATCATTATGTATGGGTCAGATGTAAAGCAAATTCATACACCAGAGGCTACAAAATACAGTCATTATGGAAATGAGAGGTCATTCTATTTTTACTCACTTTCACTTTAATTGCAAATTGTTAGTGCAGGAATTTCCACAAAAGGGTTATGCAAGCATGCCCAAATTGCTTGAAATATTTTCCACTTCTCTGACTTCCCATGGGAAAAGCCACTAGGTTGCATTTGTGGCATCTCAGTTGGTTCGAGCAGCCTAATTGGGATTTAGAAGCTTTAACCTGCTTGGGTTTAGAGATGGACATCCATGGACATCCAGGAACTCTTGTCTCCGCTCCCTCAGAATCTGGAAATGTGTGAATTACTCATGTAAAATACAGTCTGGATGATGGTAGCTAACATTCAACTTTTATTTATTTGTTCAATATCCCGTTTTTACATTTATTTATTAAAATAATTTTTTAAAAAAAGATTTGAACTCTTAGCCAGGAATTTCATCAGGAAGCAAGGTATACTGTGCTCTTAAAAAAAAAAAAAAAAAAAAAGAGGAGCTCTTGTATGTGAGAAATACACTCTTGGGCACAGGTAACTATCCTGCCTCTTGGGCACAAGCGCCTCATCACCCTGCCCCATCTGTGAGAGCCACCTAATTGCAAACACAGGCCCTTCACAATGCAGTGTACTAATGCAAAACAATTCATTAAGGCTCAGAGGAAGAGAGCTGTTTAAGGTATATACTCGACTCAAGAAGTCAAACTCTTGCTGCCATCTTGCTTTAATTTCCTCTAGTGGTCTTTCTTACACACCCCCCTTCTTGCACCCACACAAATTTCACTTGTCCTAGTTTACCATTTCTGTTATCTAACTTTCAAAGTAATTTAAACTAGAGAGGGAAAAAAGACAGCACAGGCAATTCTTTGTCTCTCAAACTTTAGAGTGCGTCTAAGTCACTGGAGGATCTTGTTGGAGTGCAGACTCTCATTCAGTGGGTCTGTGACAGAGACTGGGAAGCTCCATTTCTATTGAGTTCCCGAGTATTCTGATACTCCTGATTGTGGGCCATAATTTGGGAAGGAAGGGTCTAAACAATAGATACCCTCCCTGATGTGAATTTGGACTTCATTTTTTTGGAATGCCTATGTAGATGCCACCATCCTGGAAGGGTCTAAACAATAGATACCCTCCTTGATGTGAATTTGGACTTCATTTTTTTCAGAATCCCTATGTAGATGTCACCATCTTACTTGCCTGGTGACTGATATAATTGGCATTCTACGGATATATCTTGCCTGCTTCACCGCTTCTCAAATCCATTTTTCTTCTTGCCCTTGCTATTCCCTCTGGAATCCTTGAGGAAATATATCAGTGTCTAGGACTTTGATATATCACATAGGAATGTGTTCAAGGCTGAGCACGGTGGCTCATGCCTGTAATCCCAGAACTTAGGGAGGCTGGTGCAGGAGGATCACTTGAGACCAGGGATTCAAGACCAATCTGGGCAACACAGCGAGACCTTGTCTCTACAAAAATATAAAAGTTAGTCAGGCTTGGTGGCACACCTGTAGTTGCAGCTACTGGAGAGACTAAGGCAGGAGGATTACTACAGCCCATAAGTTGAAAGTTGCAGTAAGCTATGATTGTATCACTGCACTGCAGCCTGGGTGAGACCCTTTATTTCAGAGATAGGGTCTGGCTCTGTCTCCCAGGCTGGAGTGCAGTGCCCTGATCTCTGCTCACTGCAGCCTTGACCTCCCAGGTTCAAGCAATCTGCCCACCTTGGCCTCCCAAAGTGCTGATATTACAGGCATGAGTCACCCCAACTTGCCAATAATTTTTTTTTTTTGAGACGGAGTCTCCCTCTCTTGCCTAGGTTGGAGTGCAGTGGCGTGATCTCGGCTCACTGCAACCTTCACCTCCTGGGTTCAAGCAATTCCCATGCCTCAGCCTCCTAAGTAGCTGGGATTACAGGCATGTGCCACCATGCCTGGCAAATTTTTTGTATTGTAGTAGACAGGGTTTTGCCATGTTGTCCAGGCTGGTCCCAAACTCCTGAGCTCAGGCAATTCACCCACCTCGGCCTCCCAAAGTGCTAGGATTACAGGCGTGAGCCACCACACCCAGCAATTTTTTTTTAAGGGCCATGTTTGAAACACAGACCCTTTTGACAATTTTTAAAACGAAATGACACATCTATTCTTTCCATTTTAACTGAACTATTGTGTGGCAGGACAGTGTCTGGAAAAATGCACCACCTCGGCCTCCCAAAGTGCTAGGATTACAGGCGTGAGCCACCACACCCAGCAATTTTTTTTTAAGGGCCATGTTTGAAACACAGACCCTTTTGACAATTTTTAAAATGAAATGACACATCTATTCTTTCCATTTTAACTGAACTATTGTGTGGCAGGACAGTGTCTGGAAAAATGCACCAGGCAGTGAGGAACTTATGGGTCTGAAGCTGATGTGCCTCAGTTTCCTTCCCAGTAAATGACAAGGCAGAAGTTATTTAAGTGTGGATATGAATCCTCCAGTGATTTATAGGCACATTAAAGTTTGAGAGGCAAACAAAGAATTGCTCACTTTGATAAGACAGAATTTGGTTATATCTAAAACCCCTTCTGGCAGGGTGCGGTGGCTCACGCCTGTAATCCCAACACTTTGGGAGGCCAAGGCAGGAGGATCACTTGGGCCCTGGAGTTCAAGACCAGCCTGGACAACACAGCGAGACCTTGTCTCAAAAATTTTTTTAAAAAAAATTGTTAAGCCCCTTCCTTCTCTAATCTTTCGAAATTCTGAATTGGTCATTTATTCATCTGGATGGATTCCTATGGGCTTGAGCCAATATATGTTCCTTTAGGAAGACAGTTCTGTTTATGCTGAACCCTGCTGAACACATCAGGTTCCACTCCTACCACTATGCTCCCAAGAGAAGATTGCTTAGCCCACAAGAATAGTGAGGTGGCATTACATCTTCATCAGTTCAAACCCGTCTGTCTTACAGCTGGACTCTGAATGTCTGGACCTGGGCTGTTTGGGGAGCAGAAGGCAGCCAGTAAGTCTTGTGTCTGGTTGCCAAGATTATAGGGCTTGGCTGGACTAGGCAAAACTTTACCTAAAGCACCTGAAATCAGCCCAACCCAAGACAGGAAGTAGAAATTAAATCTAAGAAGTGAAGCCAGAGATGAGAGCTGGAGGACTGAACTATGGTGGAACCATAGTCAAGAAAACAAGATGTGTGGGCCAGATGCAGTGGGTCACACCTGTAATCCCATCACTTTGGGAGGTCGAGGCAGGTGGATCATTTGAAGCCAGGAGTTCATGACCAGCCTGGCCAATATGGTGAAACCACGTCTCTACCGAAAATATAAAAATTAGCTGGGCATGGTGGTGGGCTCCTGTAATCCCAGCTACTCGGGGCCTAAAGCAAAAAAATCACTTGAACCCAGGAGGCGGAGCCTGCAGTGGGCTGAGATCATGCCACTGCACTCCAGCCTGGGCGACAGAGCAAGACTCTGTCTCAAAAAAAAAAAAAAGAAAGAAAGAAAAAGAAAAAGTACAAGGGAAAGAAAACAAGATATGAAGAGAAACCATGCTCTTGGGAGCACCTATGCATATCTGCACAGTTTTGAATATGATGTCAAGAAGCTCAGGAATTCCCTAAGCCCCATGCAGATCCCTAAAGTTGATGGAAGTCAAGCCTGGAACTTCTGCTGGAGAAGAATGAAGGTTTTCTGCAGCTAAAAGACCTTCTCCTCTTTCCCCTCTCTTACCCCTGCCCCCATCCCTGGCACCTAACATTGGAGCACACAGGATCAGTCCATCAATACCCATTTTGAGATGGAAAACAGAAAACACCCAGGAGGCAAGGCACAGTATGTTTTGTGCCTTTGTCAACAATGGTCTTTGTCATGGGATTATAGAAAACAAGAAAGGATTGGCTGATGTGACCACTCTTGAAGCCTGGAAAAATAGGCAGGTGCTTTAGAAATTGCCAGCTGATGAAAGAGGGCACAGAATTACCTTCCACCCAGCCCTTTTGGCCCCTGGGGCCCTCTAATGATCCTTGAAGGAGATGTTGATAGCAAGGGCTGATTCTGCGCTTGAGAAGTCTTTTTCTTCTTTTCTTTTCTTTCTTCCTTCCTTCCCTCCCTCCCTCTCTCCCTCTTTCTTTCTTTCTTTCTTTCTTTCTTTCTTTCTTTCTTTCTTTCTTTCTTTCTTTCTTTCTTTCTTTCTCTTTCTTTCTTTCTTTTCTTTCTTTCTTTCTTTCTTTCTTTCTTTCTTTCTTTCTTTCTTTCTTTCTTTCTTTCTTTCTCTTTCTTTCTTTCTTTTCTTTCTTTCTTTCTTCTTTCTTGATCCCTTTCTTGTTCTCTCTGCTTCAAAATAGAGTGTAGATCTGATATATAAGCAAAGATTGGTGGGAGACAGAGATTAGGTTGTCAAGAATAAAAATAAACATTCACCTGTCAAATGTTGATTCTAGTTTAATTTCCTGACAGCTTTATCCCATAAATAAGGGCTCCCAAGTTTCAATATCCTTTCAATATTTCAATATCCTTTGCAATTTCTAAAAAAGAAATTTCACTGATGCAAGTTGTCATAGCATGACAGAAGAGAACAGGAAAATCTGGTGAGATCTCCCAATCCACTCACCTTTAATGCTGTTTTTCTTTCCATTGCTTTCACTGGGCAATCTCCCTTCTTAAAGTGACAGATACATGGGGATCCATCCAGCATTTGAAACAGGATTCTTAACCTCTTTGTAGGGTGGAAGTCATCTTCGCTGGGCTCCACCTGTTCAGATCATGACTGACTTCTCAATATGTTGAGAGACAGAACATTTGATAAGTAGCATGTTGATGTATTAAAAAATATAATCATTGATTACCAACTATATAGAAAAAGTGTGTTTTAGTAGACATCAATTTTGACTTAACATCACCAGAATACGTGTAATTATGGGGCAGGAATGGCATGTTCATATTTCATCTGATTAACTTGTGAAAAAAACAACCATTCTGCAGCAGCCTTCACCTTCAGTTAGCTCAAAATGAGACGGAAACAAGTTGAGGCCAGAATATAGGTTATTAGGAAATGTACAGAGGTGAAGACCCTGCAGTTGAGAGGGATATAGATGTTAAATTAATCCTGGCATCATCTGATAACAGTTATACAGAGAGAGTCTGTGCATGCAAAGCAGTGGAGTTCTATAAGCCTATTCCTATAAATTTTGTTCAATAATTACTGCTCTTATTTGTAATCTCTTATACAAATAAGTTATATGATTCACACCATTCTTTTTTTTTTTTTACTTTTTGAGACAGAGTCTCCCTCTGTTGCCAGGCTGGAGAGCAGTGACACGATCTCAGCTCACTGCAATCACCGCCTCCCAAGTTCAAGTGATTCTCCTGCCTCAGCCTCACACGTAGCTGGGACTACAGGCATGCACCACCATGCCTGGCAAATATTTTGTAGTTTTTAGTAGAGATGGGGTTTCACTGTGTTGACCAGGATGGTCTCAATCTCCTGACCTCGTGATCCACCCACCTTGGCTTCCCAAAGTGCTAGGATCACAGGCGTGAGCCACCGCGCCCCGCCAATTCACACCATTCTTAAGCAAATAAATCTAATTTTGTACAAAAAAGAAGGGATGGTTTGCTTTAAGATGTGACTTAGTTACCTGTGGATGAGGAAGAAATCACAAAGGTCCAACATCTCAAACTCAAGGTCCAGCATCTCAACTCCCACAGCAGTAAGCAAACAGCACACAAAATGCCATCAAATTAATATCACCACACTAATTGTTCTCTTTAGCAATAAAAGATAAGACATAATATAGATAGGAATTGAAGTGAATCTATTTGGAGGGTTTTGTTGACAAGCTTGTTGCTACTTAACTGTGTGGGCTTAGACAGGCATTTTGCATGTCTAGATCCTATTTCCTCATTTGTAAAATAAGAGGATTATATTTACAAGACTTAGCATTTATTGCATGTTTTAACGGTGTCAAGCACTGTGCCTGGCATTGTAATGTATTACCTTTAATCCTTAAAACAACTGTCTGAAGTAGTTATTATCTCCACATTACAGAAGAGAAAGTTGAGGCCCAAAGAGGTGAATTGACATGCCAGAAGAGACATAAGAAACCAATGATGCATCCACAATTGGAATCTTGCTCTTTGGGGATCCAAGATATGATCCTTGCCCTTCAGGTGCTTGCAAGCATTTGGGAGGACTGCTGTAATAACACACGTCAAACTGAGTGGCTTTTACAACAGCAATTGATTGTCTCTAAGTCCTGGAAGCCAAGATTAAGGTGTTGGCAGGGTTGGGTCCTTCTGAGGCCATGAGGGAGAATCTATTGAGTGCTCCTCTTCTATCTTCTAGTGATTTGCTGGTCATCTTTGATGTTCCTTGGCTTGTGGCAGCATAACTCAAGTCTTTACATGGCGTTCTTCCTATGTGCATGTCTGTGTCCAGGTTCTCATTTTTATGATACTAGTCATATTGGATTAGGGACCTGCCCTGCTCCAGTATGATGTCATCTTAACTAATTTCATGGCAACTATGTTATTTCCAAATAAGATCACATTCTGAGGTACTGGGCATTAGGACTTCAACATATGAAGGTTTTGGAGGAGAGGAGGGGGGTACACAATTCAATCTGGAATAATGCTTATAAACTTGTTAAGGCTTCGAGATTAAAGTGCACAAAGAGTTAACTAATAGACTAAGCAACAGTTCCACATGACATTATATGTCAGAGGGCATGAATGTTTGCTTCAGGGGGTAATCAGTGCTAGTTCTTTAGAAGCCCGAGATAATACTTTTCACTGAGATGATCGGAGAATGCCCCACAGTGTGATGGGATTTGAACCAAGTATCACACAGAGACGAAGAAGGGGTGTTCTGCGTATACAAGGCAGCTACATTTGTTAGAAGTTATGAGATACGTAAAGAATTGGGGATGTAGTCCCTGCCATCAAGGAGCTCACAGTCTAGCTCAACAGGCAGAAATCAAACTTAAGAAAAGTGAACTTTCAAGGCAAAGGCTTGAAACATGACTAAGCCACATGCACGTGGGTGACCATACCTTAAGGTGAACCACAGTGGCCACGTGAGTGACAGAGGCCAAGGTGAGCCCCAGTGCTTTCTGTGATGTTCGAGGTGAATAGTGACCTGGCCTGGAGTTTTCAAAGGGTGGCCTTTCGATAGGAGAAGAGCAGAGAGAGGGGTTTCCGGGTAAAGAAGATGCTGTACACAAAGGGAGTAAAACTCCAAGCTTAACTGAAAGCCACTGGATGTGGTCATCGGGTGGAAGCACCAGGTCCTCGTGGGGAAATGCTCCAGGGCTAAGAGTGGAAAAGCTGCCTGGCTGCCTCCATCTTTCCAGAATCCTGTTCCTAAGCTACTGTCCTAGGAAGGCATTCACCAAAGTATGTAGTCAAAACTTGTGGTCTGTAGGACATTGTAGGGTGTTCCTCAATTAAAAAGAAAAAGGTTACAGGCTTAATAAGTGCAGGAAATAATAGATTAATCAACAATACAATTTCGGCTGGGCACGGTGGCTCAAGCCTGTAATCCCAGCACTTTGGGAGGCCAAGACGGGTGGATCATGAGGTCAGGAGATCGAG
>NW_012111031.1:7632009-7635396 GCF_000951035.1 Colobus angolensis palliatus
AAAAAAAAAAAAAAAAAGAAAAGAAAAACAATACAATTTCATTCAGGTCCAGATCCTGATGCAACTCAGATGGCGTTCTCAAAGTGAGTAATTTTAGGACAGTTTAGTAAATGACTGTGCAGGGTTTGAAGAAACCACAAAGGAGAGTACAGTGGCATCGAACTGGTACCAGCCAGGAGCTGTTAACCACCCAAATGGCTGAGAGGCGAGGGAGATGCCCAACAGGACCTGTGTGCTTGACTTGAGGGGCACAGGCAGCCCACGGTGACTGGACAGGGCAGGGCTAGAAAATAACGTGCCCGCCTCACTCTCCTCCCTCCCTCTGGCCTCCCGTTGCCACTCGATGGCCAAATGCCCCTGCCTTTGGGCCACTTGAGACCCAAAGACAGGAGGACCCATGGATAGAGAGCACCATGGCAGCCTCCAGGGCACAGAACAGGGTGGAGACGATGCACAGTGGGTGTGGAGGGATGAACGGAAGGCTCAGCACAGTCAAAGTTCCTTCACAGGAGGACTTCTTAGTACAAACCATCCAAAAAGGAGCAATGGAAGGCAGTATTCCTAAACTAGTTTTAGCATGAAACTCCTTTTTTGAAGGAGGACCAGTGATCAAAGGAAACCACTTTGGGAAGCTTTGATCTGTGGGATGAAATCCAAGCCTCTCATATCAGGCAAGCTTCTTTCAGATGAAAGTGTCAGAAACCAATCTCAAACTAGCTGAAACAGAAAGAGAATGTGTTGGTTTACACGTAACTGACAAGCCCAGGAGAGGAGCATTGATTCCAGCACGAGTGGAAGCGGGAGCTCCGGCAACGATCAGTACTGTCTCCCTCCAGCTTTGTACACTGCCAGCCTCAGCGACATGTCGTCCTTCATGCTAGCTCTCACCACAAGCTGGGCAATACCATCATGACTGCCCCACACCCACATCTTCTGGCTCAGGAACCCCAGTGAGGAAGGCCCCTCCCTCTCCCACATCTATACACAGATCCCATGGCTATTCTGAGTGCTCCTGCTTGGCTGGAGGCTTCAAGTCAGAACAGTAACTGCCATTAGTTATGCTCAACCCTCTGGAGGTGGGGAGAGTGACTGACCCAGTTTTCACAGACCCACCAGGACTGTGTGAAGTGAGAAAGGGCTACTCAAAAGGAACAGAAAAAAACGGTCATGAGAAAACACACAGACTTCAGTGGAAACTAAAACGATAGCTACCATGATCTACCATATTACTTTGCAGGACATTCATGATTTCGCCCCCTACTCAGTTTGGCCACAAACTGTAAATTCCAGTACCCGCTGCTCTCCTAGAAGACCTCCCTGCTCCATCCAGCTGGGCAGATCTGCTTACTATTCCTTGAATACACCATAAATATCCATATTTGTTCCTTAGGCCCTCTTTTGATTTGAATTCTGCCTCATTCAAATCAACTCTCGAGGCTGCAACAGGCTAGGCACTGTGGCTCATGCCTGTAATCCCAGCACCTTGGGAGGCCAAGGCAGGAGGATCACTAGAGGTCAGGAGTTTGAGATTAACCTGGGCAACATAGTGAGACTACATATCTACGAAAAATTTTAAAAATTAGCCAGACATGTTGGTATGACCTGTAGTCCCAGCTACTTGGGAGGCTGAGGTGGGATGATCCCTTGAGCACAAGAGTTTTGAGGTTACCATGAGCTATTATATGATTGTGCCACTGAACTCCAGCCTAGGTGACAGAGTGAGACTCTCTCTAAAAAATAAAATAAAATAAAATAAAATAAAATAAAATAAGACTGCAACAGAATCTGTCCACCGAGTGTACATTCCTCTACTCCAAACTGCACTTCTTGTTTTTCCTCCTTGTAACTCCTATTGCATAAAAACTTCTGCACTATCCATTTGATATTTATTACAATCACCTTCTTTTGTTGCTCTGTGTGTGTGTGTGTGTCCTGTATCTCTACGGACATAACAAGATTGTAGCCTCCTTGAACTCCACAACATCATCTTTATACTCTTTGTATCTTTCTTCCTTGGCACATTGTACATGCTTATCTGATGTGCTTGGTTGTATTTCAAAATTTCAAGGCTAGCCTCCCACCTTTTCCTGCTTGCCTGCATATTTGTCTATTCTTTATGTCCTCTGCTGACTGGTAGAGTGGCTTTGAAAAGCGCTCTTACCTTGGGTGGGTCCTAGTTTTCCACGAAGTGAGTGAGCAGTGCTGATACTGTGGAAAAGAACAGCCCATTCATTCACTGATTCATTCATTTACTCACACATTCAGCACCTGCCGAGCACCTTCTATGAACAACACGCTATGTTAGTGCTGTGAAGCAAAAAAAGATGAAAAACAGATGTGTCCTAAGGATATTCAAAACCCTGTATGAAATATAAAATAAGAATAAAATTTTTAAAAGACAAAGTAGAATATGATATGTCAAGACACTTTAGCAACCTCCAGTACAATGGAATTTGGGAACATCCAACAGAACTACATGTAAGTTAACTTCTTGACCGAGCACTGCCACTTCTAAGAATTTACTGTGAAAAGAGGCCTCCAAATATAAGAAACAACATACTTACAAGAGTTTTCATTGTAATAATTTTGTAATAGAAAAATTAGGAAACAACCTAAATGTCTATCCTTAGAAGACTGGTAGAATAAATCATGAAACATGATTAATTATTATGTAATAATTATAAATTATTTTAAATGTTAATTAATTAATTATATAATTATATTAATCATAAATTATTATAATTTATTCTACATGATGGAATACTATGCAACCCTAAAAAATACTGAGGAAAACTGTTATGGCTTAAGTGGATTAATTTCCAATGTAAATAGTTGAGAGAAAACAGAAGCAAGGTACAAAAGTGCATATAATGTGCTACCTAGGAAGTATTTGTGTTAAAAATGTGACTCTAATCCTGAGTAAATGATCAGATGAATCAGAATATGGCACATTCTACAAGACAACTGTTGTGGCTTCTAAAATATAAAAGACACAAAAACAAAAATAAAATAAAAGAGAATGTCATTTAAAAAATTAAAATTAAGGGTATATTCTAAATAAAAGAGACAGAACAACTAAATTCAAAGCATGAAACTTGATTGGCTCCTATGTTAAAAATAAATAAAATTAAAAGGCAGATCGAATACAATTAAGAAAATTAAATATGGGCCACTATTAAATCTTACTAAATTGATCTTAATTTTCTTGTGTAATAACATTGTTGAGGTTGTGTCATAGCAAAATGAAACATGAAGACAGATGATAGGTATAGATACAAATAGGTAGGCAAGCAGAGATAATGTTAGTGTGTCAAATTATCAATAATTGGTGAATTTAGGTGAGGAGTATACAGATGTTCGTCTTTCTTTCTTCTTTCTTTCTTTCTT
>NW_012111031.1:7636041-7638511 GCF_000951035.1 Colobus angolensis palliatus
CCAGGATGGTCTCGATCTCCTGACCTCGTGATCCGCCCATCTCGGCCTCCCAAAGTGCTGGGATTACAGGCTTGAGCCACCGCGCCTGGCCTTTGTGGGGTTTGAAAGCATTAAAAATAAATAATTGGGGAAGAAAAACATATGAAAAATTGTATTCATTAGTCAGAACACTTTCAATTCCAAGTAGAAACCAAACTCAAATAGGCTTAAGCAAAAAAGAGAAAGTATTAGGTGCTCAGATGATGTCATATTTCTCTTTCTGTCAGGTGGCTTTCTTCTAACAGGCTCATTGCTGCCTGGTATCAAGATAATAAGCAGCTCACATCCTCCCTGTTAGAAACCTCCATAGAAAGAACACTTCTTGTCCAATCATTCCAGCAAATGTCCCAGGCTGTCCCTTTTTGACAAACTTCAGGCTTGTTCTTGAACCAATTCTGGTCCCAGGAAGATCCTGAGTTCTGACTGGCCAGGACTAAATGTCTTGCCAGTGTCTGCATAGAGCCATCACAATCATGTAACTCCATGCCTAAGGTGAGGGAGGGATGGCTCTGCAAAAGAAAATCCAGATGCTATTGCCAAAAGAAAGGCAAATGGGTGCATGCCAGACAAAAGGAATGGTTGTCCACTGCAAAGAACATCGAAAAATTGAACATAAAATGTTAAAGCTAATCAAGCACTTAAAAGCATTCAATCATATTAACCCATGAGAGAAAACACAGGAGCCATTCAAAAACCCTGGTCATTTATTTCATGACTTTAGTATGGCCGAAGAAAATTGTCACTCTTCCTTTACATCTCTTAAACAACTTCAATATGAGGGGCAAGCTGAAAAGGAAATAATTACCTTAGATCTGACCTTATTTCTCTCAAATAGTAGTTTGAAGAAGCTGTTCACTGCATCTGTACCTGAAGCCAGAAAGACTTCTTTTGATATAGACTTTGACAAATGAATGGAATACAAATCTCAATCCAGTTGCTACTTTTGGGATCTGTACTATGGTCAGGAGACCACTGAAGGCAGCCTCAGTTCAACTGAAATCTTCTGTTACTGGTTGGGAGGACTGTTATTTTAAATAGTATATTGTTGTTTTCAGACACGTTTCTTAATGGTTCCATTTTTCCCTCTCAATATTGAGAAATAGCCATTTTTATTCTATCCATGCGTAAATCATTACTTTCATGTTTAGTGTTTTATCATATTGAATATTTATTGAGTCTACTATGAATCATGGAGTTTGTAAATACTGTCACAAGAAAATAAATTCATAAACTACCGTTATCATAAAGATTCCTGGAGCCTTCTGCCATGTCAAGAACCTATCTCATTAGTCACTTAGGAAAGTTATATGTGAGATTTACAGTCCTTGCAAGTGGAGCTTTAGAGGTTTTCATATGTGATTGAAGTACCCATCCATTATTACTATTACCCAGTAAGTGCACAGATGGTGCTGCGAGCTGAGCAGCAAGGTGGGTGGGGACTCAAAGGCACTCCCTGGTGCTTACAGAGGCCAATGCAACAGAGTAGAAGACGATGCAGCCAAATTCCATGTCTAACACCCTCAATCAGTAGGTACTGCTGTTCCAGGGACAAGTTAGGCAATACAGTTTCTACAAGATTTCCAAATGGCCTGTGTCCCAAGGAGCATTGTGACCACAGCCCCCACAATTGATCACACCCTTTGGGTGAAGTGCTTCTAAGGTCGGCTGTAGTCAAGGCCAGTCATCTACACAGGGTGCTTTATTGATTGATTGATTGATTGATTGATTGATATTGAGACAGAGTCTCGCTCTATAGCCCAGGCTGGAGTGCAGTGGCACAATCTCGGCACACTGCAAGCTCTGCCTCCCAGGTTCATGCCATTCTCCCATCTCAGCCTCCCGAGTAGCTGGGACTACAGGTGCCCACCACCACACCTGGCTAATTTTTTGTATTTTTAGTAGAGATGAGGTTTCACCGTATTAGCCAGGATAGTCTCAATCTCCTGACCTTGTGATCCACCCACCTTGGCCTCCCAAAGTGCTAGGATTACAGGTGTGAGCCACCTGCCCGGCCAGGCCCTTCTGTTAATAGATCTTTCCTACAGGGCCTTGGGCTTCACGTCTGTGGAGCTGTTTCCTTCCTGAGAAATGTGGGCTTGGATGGAGCCTGCATTTGTGCCTAGATCCTGGCTAAGGAAATCCCAGCCTCTACTTCCTGTGCATTTCATCCTTCATAACCCGTAGCTCTCTGAGACAAGCTGTGCATTCCTCTTACTTTCAGATTGCTACTGCCGTTCAGTATGTCAATCTAATCTTTAAAGTATATCTTATTTAAAGGCTCTGGAGATGTTTTCCATTTAAAGAAAGCAAGGGGCAAATCTTAGGAAAGTGTGAGTAGGCTGGGCGTGGTGGCTCACGCCTGTAATCCCAGCACTTTGGGAGGCTGAGGCAGGTGGACCACGAGGTCAGGAGTTTGAGACCAGCCTGACCA
>NW_012111031.1:7638811-7647821 GCF_000951035.1 Colobus angolensis palliatus
GGAAGGAAGGAAGGAAGGAAGGAAGGAAGGAAGGAAGGAAGGAAGAAAAGAAATGTGTGAGTAATTACTCCATACTGATTTATTCTATAAACTTGCATCTTACTATACTGACATTTAAATATCGGAGGCTTGGGTGAGTTGGTCCACAACTGTAATTCCAGTGCTTTGGGAAGCTGAAGTAGGAGGATTGCTTGAGCCCAGGAATTTGAGACAAGCCTGGGAAACATAGAAAGACCCTATGTCTACAAAAAATACAAAAAATAAAAAATAAAAATAGCCAAGTGTGGTGGCACACATCTGTAGTCCCAGCTACTTGGGAGGCTGAGGTGGGAGGATAGCTGGAGCCCAGGAAGTAAGGCTGCAGTGAGTTGTGATCATGCCACTGCACTCTAGTCTGTGTAATTGAGTGAGATCTTATCTCCAAATATATATATATGGTGGTTATTTTACTCTTTCCAAGGGGCCAAGTTGTTGATCATATCATAATGACTCTGGCCAGAGAGCTGAGCTTTCTCCTGGCTGCCCTCTGTTGCCAGGGTATCTTCTCCTTTGGGCTTGGGGTAACCATCCTCAGCTTCTTTATCTTTTCCCCTTTACTATACAGCACAGTGACTGAGCAACCCCAAGGACTCATTTGGGAGGAGTTGAGGGACTTTGCATGGGGCACTGTATTTATGATTCATTTCCGTTAGCCTTACAGAGATGATGGATAGCACTGAATAGCACATCTAGCATTTGAGGCTTGATATTAGCTAATGGTAGAGCCAGACCCTTTTGGCTCTCACTGAACGGGAAACTTAGCTGTTAACTAAAATTAAGTGACTCATTTTGAGGTCAAACAGTAAGTCAGGGATAGAATGAGAATTGAAATCACAGCTCCAAAGAGCTGCAAACACAAAGACTTGAAGATGGGAAATAAAAAAGAATACAATTTAGGAAGATTAGTTACCCTTTCTCCTGCTCCACTGACAGCCAACCCTGGCTATGGACTATTCTCAGAGATTAATAATTCATTTTGAACCTCAATAATGAATTAGAGTGTTTATGTGCACAGCATCTTTGTCTGACAGTTCTGTGCTCTGCTCTCGAAGAAAAATGAAGCAGGTTTAAATGGTTTACGGATCTCTGACCACTCCACTGTCTACAACGTTAATGCAGTTCAACTTAATTCAGCAAGAATTTACTTAGCACACATTGTGTGCCAAGCATTGGGCTAATCCTCTAAAATGAATACTGGGGTGTGGTGACTCATGCCTGTAATCCCAGCACTTTGGGAGGCCAAGGTGGGTGGAGTTCGAGACCAGCCTGACCAACATAGCAAAACCCCATCTCTACTAAAGATACAAAAATTAGCCAGGCATGGTGGCGGGTGCCTATAATCCCAGCTACTCGGGAGGTTGAGGCAAGAGAATTACTTGAACCTGGGAGGCGGAGGTTGCAGTGAACCAAGATCGCGCCATTGCACTCCAGCCTGGGTGACTAGGCAAGACTCCGTTTCAATAATAATAATAATAAAATTTAAAAATTAAAAAAATAACATGAATACTAGAAATTTAAATAAGACCCAATCCCTGCCCACAATGAACTTGGAATCTAGTCCTCTATTCATTTATTAGCTTAAATTTTATTATTTGTACCATTCTCTTTTTGACTGGTATAATTACAAGAAGAACACAATTATATTTTGACTTAGAAGTATCAAGAACACACAGTGTTCTTGAGGACACAATGGTGATTTGTCATTTGGCCAGATGAACTGGCGAATGCCAACAGGCACACATTAACATCGGCTGCTGCCCTTCAGTTGTAGACTTGGAAAGCATATTCCAAATCCCCCAGTGAAATGTTTTGGCAGGCATTTTCATCCAGATATTATTAACAACCAAACTAAAACAATCCACACATCAATTCTGACTCTCAGGGAGGTCCTGGATGGAATTGTTAGGAACTAGAGCTTCAAGTGCTTTTGTCCAACCAAATCACATTTCCCAATCAGTCATAATCTTTTAAGTAGCTTTTCTGTTTGGGGTAAATAAGGTAGCACAGGCATTGCCTTGTCCAGCCACTTTTTGCATTTTTCATTACTGTCACATTTTTGGAGGTTATGACTGATCCAAGACTTAACTATATAAGAATCCTCTTAACAGTAAAAAGACCTTTGGGGAAAAGCATCACACAAGTATACAACCAATTGGAGAGCATGATCTGTGCAGTCCATCCATTCAACAATTACTTATCGAGCACTCTGCTAGACCCTGTACATCTTAGACCAATGACTCAATTTTTGAGCCTCAGCTTTCCTCATCTGTGAAATGGGAATAATGATACCTACCTCACAGGGTGGTGGTGGACATGAAAATTGTGAAATATGTGAAAGTTCTCATCCAAGGGCCCACACATCCCAGAGGAGGTGTTCAGTCAACATGAGTTTCCTTCACCGCTAGGGGAGAAGGGTCACACACATCAGTGAAATGTTTTGTTTTGTTTTTTCCCTTGCTTTTTTCAGATTGCCTTCCCCACTTCAGCCCTCTTCAGCTTTACAGAAAAACGCCGTCACACTTCTGTCTCTGACCTCCCAGTCTATCCTCATTCTTACCTACTGGGTCTCAGAACATCAGCCATCCTTCCTGCTGGCCGGATCCATTTCTCCTGTGCTTGGGAGCCCACTTTCCTGATTCCTAAGGACACCCTGCCATCCAAAACATCATTCTCTTCCTGTCTTCGGGTACCATCTTACTTTCTGCCTATAAAGAAGCTTGACTTTCCTCCTGGGCTTTTGAGCCCCCATCTGACTGACCACAATCCTCCTTCTCTGTTTTACTTCCAAGTCAGGCTCTGGAAGGAGTGGAGACTGTCTACTCCTTCCCTACACAAATCACTGTCCTCTGGCTTCCAGCTTCCCCGTGCCACTGAGGCAACCCTTGCCAAGGTTATCATGCATCTCCAGGCCTACTGGATGTTATTTCACCTCCTTCTTCTCCTCAGTTCTTCATGACTTTGGAGACTTTTCTTTTTGAAACTTCCACTTCCTTGGCTCTGTGGTGCTGCCATTTGAGTCCTCCCCTTCCTGGCTACTTGGGAGCTCCTCATGCATTCCACCTGATGATAATGACCAACCTGCATTCTGGCCTCTGTTTGTGCAGGTGGTTTTCTAAGCACTTTCCGTATATTAAACAACAAATCTTTTATTAATAATAATAATGATATTACTATTATTTTAGAGGCAGGGTCTTGCTCTGTCACCCAGGCTGGCATGATCATACATCACTGCAACCTCAAACTCCTGGGCTAAAGCAATCCTCCCGCCTCAGCCTCCTAAGTAGCTAGGACTACAGCCACGCACCACCATACCTGAATACATTTTTATCTTTTGTGGAGATGGGGGTCTCCCTATGCTGCCCAGGCTGGTCTCAAACTCCTGGTCCCAAGCCATCCTCCTGCCTTGGCCTCCCAAATTGCTGAGATTACAAGCATGAGCCACCATGCCCACCCAAATCTTTAATGAGTACTATTATTTCCCCCCTTTTCTATACAAAGAAAGCAAGGATGGGAAAGGCTAAGCAATCTGCTGAGAGTGACACAGCTCAGAAGAGGTGGGACCTGCCTCAAACCCATGTGGTCTAGCCCCAGAAAACCCTTATCACTATCTACATATGAGTTCTTCTCCTCAACCTGTTTATTAATTTTAACATTTCAACTTTTTGTTTTCATTCTGTATGTTCTCCCAGGGATGTCCAATTTGCTCCCAGTCTTTTAATTATTAGCTACCTGCATATCAATGATTTCTGCGTCAGTTCTGTCTCTCCAAAAAACAAACACCAAAAGGGAATGAGAGGTACCAGGCATTATTTGGAGAAATGCCTGCAAGGGATAAAGAAGAGAGGGAGCAGAAGAAGGCAGGGCCAGCCTTCAGACCATTGTGTCAATCAGATATCTGTGAAAAGCAAAGGGGTAGGAAAGAGGATTGGGTAGGAAGGAAGAGCCCCAGATTGTAGTAAAGGAGAAGAAAGTCTGCCAACTACACTCCTAGTAGCAGGTTCTCCCATCAGGATATCCCAACAGCCCACCTCCATGGTCACTAGAAAGCCCAAATCTACATTTCCAGTCCTAACCTCTGTTTCAGCTCCAGTCTTATACCCAACCACTTCCCATAGGCATCCAAGTCCCACAGAACCTCAGCGTCAGCATGGCTAACAATGACTCATTATCTTCTCCTGGCCTCACTGCTTGAAGCTCCACATTCTCTATAATCCCTAGCTCCCTATGTGGCACTACTATGCACCCATCCCTTAAGCTCATCCCTCCCTATCCCTCAGTTCTGCCCATACAATCAGAAATCAAGGTCTATGGACTTTATGTCTAAAATTTCTGTTGAATTTGTTGGTCATCTCCTCTCCATGCATACTCTGCTGCCTTTGTACCCTCGTCATTTTACTCTGTTATAAGAACTCTATATCTCTGTTCTTTGTCTCTGCTCTCTTCCCATTGCACTGCCATGTGATTCCCCTCCCCCCGCACCCCCTTCCTTAATGACCCCATGAACAGAAAAATCTCGATATGGTGAAGGCTTAGAGGCAAGCCGGAGTGCTACAAGACTTTAGACAGGGGACCCTCAGCCCCTGACAGAAGTGCAAGGAAGGCTTCCTAGAAGAAGACACCCAGAAAAAGCACAAAGCAGATGACCAGGCCGTATTTAAATAAATAATTATTCACTTGGCCATGGTTTTTCACGGCCAAGAAAGGTTTGGTCATAAGAAAATTTCATGCCCCTGTTAAAAGAGTTGATTGCTAAAGGCGAGTAGGAAAGTGCTTCAGTTTTTCCACAACTTTGAGGACCTTTAGTGGGGCTTCTCTTTTAACCACAGTCGACATTGACACCTGTCTGTCGGATGGGTTTCAAGTTCAGCCACTGACTTTGCCACAGTGCTCCCTGACCTCACGTCACACTTCCCACCTCCTTTTAACTTGAGAGGCAAACTCATTCTCACCACTCTGCAGGGAGGTATTGTTTATTGTCTCTTGGAAGAGAAACTTGAGAAGGCAAACTGTGCGGGCCTCTCCTGCAGGTACAATGAATTCTTGATGGGTCTGAGATACAACTGCTGATCAGAGTCTATTTCAGTTCACAAAAAGATATCAAAGATCTGTAGAAAATCACCCAGGTTTTGAGTCTTCTGAGTTCAATTTCAGAACATGTCAATAGAGTTATGACTGTAAGGTATTCTGGAGGATACAGGATATTTTGCTCAGTGAACTGACTTGTGAAAGTTTAATCAGCTCACTTAGCCTCCCCTATCTCCACCCATACAGGATATAGAAATGAACACTTCCCTCCTTTCAGAAGTAATTTATCCCACATTCTCTATGAGATAGTGGGGGGAAACTAATAGATCAGATAAACTGATACACGTGAAGATGTTATAGCTATAAATATTACCAAAAATAAGCCTTATAATTACAGTATCTCAACATGATATCATTTTAGTAACACATAATGTATAAACTTGCTTTTTATTCATGTTTCTTTTCTAAAGGAAATGATCGCATTATCTTCCTTTTGACTGTAGGGGGAGAGACAGCAGGAGAAACAACTGAAGGGAAAGGTCATGGGTATTGATTTGATTCTTCAGGCAGATGATTAACTGCCTCTGCAGAGGCAGCCCCAAGGGCCATGAAAGCCATTGCTCAATTTAAGACTTTCCAAGTTTCCCTCTTTATTATCCAAATCTGATATTTGTTTCTTAGGCATACATCAGTAGCTTGAAAACTTCATTTTGTTGACTGTAGTTTTTCCTGCATGCTCAAGATTAGCAAAGTGGGTACCAGCTCTACGCAGAATGGTGCCTCTCCTTGCTGGTGTTTGTCTTTGCATGCCAAGGTGCGGAGCAACCAGAGTTGTGAGAAGATGCCCGAAGAAGTCAGGCCTGGCATCTGGGAGAGGAGACATTAACTACCACCCTTTGTGGCCATTCATTCTCTTTGGAATCACATGGACCACAGTACTAAGGGGCACTTTCCTGGTGGACCAAACGACTGGCTTTCTATAGTCCAGGTAGACGTTGCTCACACCTTGCTAATAACAAAGCTGTAGAGTGTTTATTAGTAGCTACCTTTATTATTATTAGATAAATGTGAGCAGATTAGTGGTGCTTAAAAGAACATGTTTCTTGGCCAGGCGTAGTGGCTCACACCTGTAATCCCAGCACTTTGAGAAGCCAAGGGTGGATCACCTGAGTTCAGGAGTTTGAGGCCAGTCTGGCCAACATGGTGAAACTGTGTATCTGCTAAAAATACAAAAATTAGCCAGACATGGTGGTGGGCACCTGTAATCCCAGCTACTCGGGAGGCTGAGGCAGGAGAATCACTTGAACCTGGGAGGTGGAGGTTGCAATGAGTCGAGATTGTACCACTGTACTCCTGCCTGGGCGACAGAGTGAAACTTGGTCTCAAAATAAATAAATAAATAAATAAATAACATCTCTGTCACTCAGGTCTATTCCATGAGCCCCTGGGCAGGAGATTGAGGAGGGGTTTGTGCCTAAGATCCTCACCTGTGTTGGGTGTCATGACGAGAATAAGGTTGTGAACCTCTGGTCCAAGAACAATCTCTCAGGAGGGATTTCTGGGCCCTTAAGCTGGTGTAGGACCATACTTATGTACATGACCATATTTTTTTCCCTCTTCCTTCTCAGTTTGCTGCCTGACCACAGGTACTAACACAACACAATGCCCAGTTGGCCCTTAACTTCAGACACTCTCCCTCTGTAACCTCCTTTTGCTGAGTTGTCTAGAGTCAAGCTGCTGCCTCCAACCTGTTCTGTAGCTCTGCTCTCATACCTTTAAATATCAAAGGAACAAGGAAATAGAATCAATCAGCCTGGGCAACATGACGAAACTGTTTCTACAAAAAAAAATACAAAAAATTATCCGGGTGTGGTGGTGCACACCTGTGGTCCCAGCTACTCAGGAGGCTGAGGTGGGAGGATTGCTTGAGCAGGGGAAGCAAGGGTTGCAGTGAGCTGAGATCGCACTATTGCACTCCAACCTGTGTGACAGAGTAAGACCCTGTCTCAAAAAAAAAAAAAAAAAAATGGAAAATAGGATCAATAACCCAGTTGTTCCAGGACATTGTGCATTTAGTGTGTCAGGACAATCAGCTGTGTTTTCTCTATTTCAAGCAATAAGTATTCAAACCCCAACTCTGCTATTTAATGACTGTGATCTTGGGTAAGTTTCCCAACCTCTCAAAGTCTTGGTTTCCTTATCTGAAAAATGGGAGTACAATAGGGTTGTTGTGAGTGTTAAGTGAGATAATATTGTTGGGAAAAAAGCTTTTCCTCTTCCAACTTGGGTTCAGCGGCTAGGGGCCTACAAATTTAACTGACTGTAGACAGATTAACAGAGAGAAGACAAAGTTTATTTACGTGGGTAGGAGCTTTTAGATTAAATAGTTTCTCAAGGCTTGGCACAGTGGCTCATACCTGTAATCCCAAGCACTCTGAGATTGGGTGGGAAGATCATTTGAGCCTGGGCAACATAGCAAGACCACATTGCTACAAAAAAACACAAATATAACTTAGTTGGGTGTGATGGTGCGTGCCTGTGGTTCTACCTACTTGGGAGGCTGAGGTGGGAGGATGGCTAGAGTCCAGTAGTTCGAGGCTGCAGTGAGCTATGAAGGTGCCACTGCATTTCAGCCTGGGTGCCAGAGTGAGAACCTATCTCTAAAACAAAAAAAAAAGAAAAAGAAAAAGAAATGGCTCCTCAAGCAGCTAGAGATAGGAGTTTATACCAACTACACAGAGAAAAAGGAGGCAGGAGAAAGGGCTTCCGTGGAAGAACAAATGAAAGGTATGACAGTTTCAGATAATTTGTTTAAGCAATTTCTCATCCCAGTACTAATGGTTAGTCTCCTTTCTGGCTGTAAACCCTCTGGAGAGGGAATTTATGGCAGCTGTAATTTTTGGAAGATCCTGCTTAAGTCAGCAAAATGAAGTTTAGAAAAGGTTTCTTTTTTCAAGACTGCTACTTCTTCAGATGCTTTTAGCTTGAAATAATTTTTTTTTTTTTTTTTTGAAACAGAATTTCGCTCTGTTACCCAGGCTGGAGTGCAATGGCACGATCTCAGCTCACTGCAACTTCTGCCTCCCAGGTTCAAGCGATTCTCATGCTTCAGCCTCCCAAGTAGCTGGGATTACAGATACCCGGCACCACGCCCAGCTAATTTTTGTATTTTTAGTAGAGACAGGGTTTCACCATGTTGGCCAGGCTGGTCTCGAACTCCCAACCTCAGGTGATCCACCCAACTCAGCCTCCTAAAGTGCTGGGATTACAGGCGTGAGCCACTGTGCCCAGCCGCTTGAAATAATTTTTATGCTACTGAGGTGCATTTGGGATCCCTTGATTTTAAAACACACAGTGCTACCTACGTGTTAGTTTGTTGTTTTGTTACTATAGTGTTGCTGTCATTGTTGTTGTTACAAGATAGGTAAATCTTTCATAGAGGCATTACCAAAATAGTGGCACATTATCCTTAGGACCAATGGCTCCCCTTCGGGCACTGAAGAGTGGGATATTTCATAGAAGTTATGGCAGCAAAGGCAGCCATGAGGGGAAATATTCTGCTTGTCCCAAGAGGAGAAAAGAAATTTCCATTCCCCCTTCTTTTACCATAAGCACAAATGAAGAGTTTCTGTAACAAAAGTCCTCTTCTTTGAGCCCTAGCACAGAAAAAAAAGTAAAGCCAAATAAAAATCATTTTATTTATGAAGTTTTTGTTCCAGGTGTCTGTAGAGATACCCAGAATGAGGTAAGATACATGGCAGAGGGATTCTAGCATTGAGGAAGAATTAATCACCTAACAAGGTCTAGATGAAAAGTCACACCCAAGGTTGTATATTTTTAAATGCTGGGTCACAAAAAGACTTGTTTAAAGTGAATAGTTTTATGTAAAGGTGTTTTCTGGTTTCAAGACGTTTTAAACACTTATTAGAAAAAAATCAGCCGGGCG
>NW_012111031.1:7648372-7658125 GCF_000951035.1 Colobus angolensis palliatus
AAAAAAATCTTCAAAATAAGAGATAAATCTCTGTTTTGCTCATTAGGGAAAAAAATGGCAGAATGATCCATACTGCATATATTTTCATGTTTTAATTTATTTTTCAAGAAATCACACTAATTCTATTTGTGGTACAGAGTGTGTAGTTTGGGGTGAAGTCACATTAGAAAAAAAGTCCTTGTTTTATGTAATAATGTCTAACAGAGTTATTATACCAAAACAGACTGACTCCCAAAGGAAAATTTACTTTAATTTTATCATTTATCATTTTAAGAATTTATTAATTGCATGCAGGGTAAAGGACATTGCTTCAAATCTATTAATGTTTTTCTATACTTGTGCAAATGATTTTAAAAATGGATAAATCTGAACTTTGTTTATTTATTTATTTATTGAGACAGAGTCTTGCTCTGTCACCCAGGCTGGAGTGCAGTGGTGCAATCTCAGCTCACTGCAACTTCCGCCTCCCAGGTTCAAGCAATTCTCATGCCTCAGCCTCCTGAGTAACTGGGACTACAGGCATGCACCACCATGCCTGGCTAATTTTTGTATTTTAGTAGAGATAGGGTTTCACTATGTTGGCCAAGCTGGTCTTGAACTCCTGACCTCAGGTGATCCACCCACTTTGGCCTCCCAAAGTGCAGGGATTACAGGCGTGAGCCACCATGCCCAGCCAACCTGAAATTTCAATAGGGCAAGGAAGATGATTTAACAAATCTTTTCTTCAGGAAGGTGGATTCCCCACCTCTTCCTGGCCAAACAGTAACTAAATAAGAAGAGAGGAGAGTAAGGTACATTAGTGATTGGAAAATGAAGTTTGTTTGCTTGTTTATTTTAATATAAACACACTGCCCAGCCTTTTTTGGAGTAACCCGGTGATGCCAATGGTAATCAGTCGAGTTGTAGAGTTGTGTATGTTAAGAACATGGAGTATGTATTAACAAATAGGCATTTTTTTAATCATTTAAGAAGTGGCATTTTTCTTACTCCAAGAGGTCCCCCATGTTTCCCCACTTTTCTTTCCTCACGGGCACTTCCTTATGCCAGTAAGTAACAGAACTGCTTAATTGATCCATTCACTTTAAAGAAAAATCTTATTCTCTTCATGTTGCCAGCATTTTTATCTGCATAATTAATTCCTTTGGATTATAAATCTCTCAAGCAGTAGCTTTCAGCTCTGATGTCATGAGCTGTTAGTATGTCATTATCTGTACAAGGGAAAGGAAAGGAGCCATAATTTGTGGGGTGGGATATGGGTGGAATTGAGTATAACTCACGGCCTAGGCCCAGAGAGCATTTACGAAGCCCTGGGAGCTGGTGTCCCAGGCAAATGTCCTCCAGCAGGTGTGTCCCTGCAGAACAAAGGTTGAGACTCAGAGCCTGTATGGCTTGGGGTCATGTTGACCCAGATGATTCTGCCCAGCATAGAATACAGTGTCATTGCAAGTGGGCATCTCAAAAAGGTTGCCTGCTGGTGATGGTGGCAATCACGATGACAATGAAGGTGGTAGTGGTCATGATAACATACCTTTGCTCTCAAACAATTCTTAATTTCCTCTATTTCACCGTCTCTTAGCCTAGACCTAGAAAAATTGGACGGTGGGTATTTAAAGCCAAAGACTCCTTCCTCACAGGAAGGCCAATGAAAGAAAGGTACGAGGTAAGTTGTGTCAACTCTTCTCCTCTGCTTATCACACTTGTAGTCATGGATAAAGATCAGAGTCTGGGGCCCTTTCAGAACCCCATCTGTATGAGGTCCAAGTTCAGCTCCGCTAGAAAAGAATAAACAGGTCTTGCTTTTTGTAGCTGACACTGTTTCTTGCGTACTCAACAGCCGGTCTCAACCCACCCATTCTGGCTTTTACTTTGCAGCCATGAGCTCAAGGAAGGCATTCATTGTCAAAGGCAATCACGGCAGTGTCCTTCTCTTTGCCAGCGACTGCTGTAGACTTTGGCACCATGACTCAGTCCTTATTTGAGGGTAAGATACTGGAGCTACTTCTGAGGAAGCTTTTCCTCATCTATTAAAAACAAAAAGATGGGGCCCGTTGTGGTGGTTCATGCCTGTAATCCCAGCACTTTGGGAGGCCGAGGCGGGTGGATTGTTTGAGGTCAGGAGTTCAAGACCAACCTGACCAACATGCTGAAATCCTGTGCCTACAAAAAAAAAAAAAAATTAGCCAGGCATGGTGGCAGGTGCCTGTAATCCCAGCTGCTTGGGAGGCTGAGGCAGGAGAATCACTTGAAGCTAGGAGCCGGAGGTTGCAGTGAGTTGAGATGGCACCACTGCACTCCAGCATGGGTGAGAGAGTGAGACTCCGTGTCAAAAACAGAACAAAACAAAATAACAAAAACAAAAAGATGACAGGTGCGGTGGCCCACACCTGTAATCTCAGCACTTTGGGAGGCCAAAGAGGACAGATCACCTGAGGTCAGGAGTTCGAGAGCAGCCTGGCCAACATGGTGAAACCCTGTCTCTACTAAAAATACAAAAATTAGCTGGGCACAGTGGCGTGCGCATCGGGAGGCTGAGCAAGAGAATCACTTGAGCCCAGGAGGCAGAGGTTGCAGTGAGTCAAGATGGCGCCACTGCACTCCAGCCTGGGCGATAGAGTTAGACTCCGTCTAAATAAATCAATCAATACATACAAAAAGATGCACAGGAGAACACACTTCTCTCCTTTGCTAGATGCCTTCATACCCGCATACGATGCCTGGAAGTGCTGAAGCCCGTGGAGCCCATGAGAGGAGATACCGGCAACACACTGGGGATGTTGAGCTGCTGAATCAGGAAGAGGAAAGCAGCCGGGTCCTTCACGGCATCAGGGACCCGCAGTAGTAAGCAAACCTAGAACTACCCTCCCCCTGGACTTCTAGTTATGTGAGATAAGAAGCCCGTTATGGGCGAGCGCTATGGCTCACGCCTTTGGGAGGCCGAGGCAGGTGGATCACTTGAGGTCAGGAGTTGGAGACTAGCCTGGCCAACATGTTGAAACTCCGTCTCTACTAAAAATACAAAAATTAACCGGGTATTGTGGTGTGTGCCTGTATTCCCAGCTAGTCAGGACGCTGAGGCAGGAGAATCACTTGAAGCTGGGAGGCAGAGGTTGCAGTGAGCCAAGATGGCACCACTGCACTCCAGCCTGGGTGACAGAGCAAGACCCTGTTGAAGAAGAAGAAGGAGAAGGAGAAGGAGAAGGAGCCTAGGATGGGCATGGTGGCTTACACCTGTAATCCCAGTATTTTGGGAGGCCGAGGCAGGTGAATCACCTGAGCCCAGGAAGTCGAAGCTGCAGTGAGCCCTGATTATACTACTGCACTCCAGCCTGGGCCACAGAATAAGACCCTATCTCCAAACACACACACACAGAGAAGCCTGTTATGTTTAAAGCACTTCCAGATTGGCAAGTCTTCTGTGACTCACAGGCAAAAGCTTTCCAACAGACACATCTTTTATGATATCCCAGGCTTGTGATCAGACAATCAGGGATGAGAGCTCTGAAGGTGGTAAAGGAACCATAGACCCAGGCAAATATGTTGTCCCAGCTACCTGGATTCAGCTGCTCATTTAAATCACTAAAAAAATCACCAAAAACTGTAGCTCCTTAGTCCTCTATATACATTCATTCACTCATTAAGTGAATATTCAGTGAGCTCTTCGTATGGTTTTGCTGTAAAGGACACCAGGAGTATCTAGCAGTGACTTCGTACTTTAGCATCTCCCAAGAACTTCACATACACCTCATTTGATGCCCTGAGGAACCCAGTGAAACCAATATTATTATTATTGTTCCATTTGATCTATGAGAAATGTGAGGCTAAAAAGATTGTTCAAATTTCCATAACCTGACTTTAAGTTCAGGGTTTTTTTCCAACAAACCCAAATTGCATGTCCCCCTCAGGAAGCTTAAGGTATAAAAGTAGGGATCTAGGGTATGCATATATTTAAAATTAAATAACAAACAAGATTTAGATAGCAAAACAAATACTTATTCAGGGAATTTTACAGGGTAGTAGGTAGTTAAGGATCAAACCGGTAAGGGAGAGAATAAGCACTGTTCAAAAGGAACTTAGTACTGTTAATGGAGAAGCAGATTTTGTGCTCATTGCAAATGGAAAATAGTATTTCCCATACAAACACTAACAGCTCATGTTTGGAATCTGACATAATCATATAAAAACTATTGTTAACTTCAAACAAGTAAAAAAATGCATAAACTAGACTCGTATTTCGTATCAGATTTTTGTCACCTACTTTTGTCACCTATAAATAATTCTATTTATAGAAAAGAATAGTTAAGCTTGAAGAAACTTGATAAAATAACTTCATTTGAAAAGCATTAACATGTAGATATTAAGAATAGTGGAAAAAAGGATTTAAGGTAATCTTGATTTGCCCCAAAAATAACTGAAGTGAATGAAACAGATTACATTAGATTCTTATTTTTACTAACTTCATGGAATTAGTAATACTCAAGCACTCTACAACAGCATTGCCTGATTCATTAGCCAGTAGCCACTAGGTATTGTGGCTGTTTAAATTTTAATAAAAGCTGGGCACTGTGGCTCATGCCTATAATCCCAGCATTTTGGGAGCCCAAGACAGGTAGATCACTTGAGCTCAGGAGTTCAAGACCAGCCTGGGCAACATGGTGAAGTCCCATCTCTACTAAAAATAAAAATGAAAAAAAAAAAAAATAGCCAAGCATGCTGGTGCTCACCTATAGTCCCAGCTATTTGAAAGGCTGAGGCAGGAGTATCATTTGAATCATTTGATTCTGGTGGCAGAGGTTGAAGTGAGCTGAGATCGCACCATTGCACTCCAGCCTGGATGAGGAAAGTGAAACCCTGTCTCAAAAAAAAAAAAAAAAAAAAAAGTAAAGGGAGGCTGAGGCAGTAGGATAACTTGAGGCCAAGAGTTCAAGACCAACCTGGGTAGCACAACAAGACTCCACCTCTACAAAAAATAAAATAAAATTTGCCACATGGGTGGGTCATGCCTGCAGTGCCAGCTACTCAGAAGGCTGAGATGGGAGGATTGCTTGAGCCCAAGAGATACATAATACATGAGCTGTGACTGAGCCACTGCATCCCAGTCTGGGCGACAGAGTGAGATCCTGTCTTTAAAATTAAATAAATAAAATGTAAAATTTTGTTCATCAGTTGCACTAGCCACATTTCATGTCCTCAGTAGCCACATGTGGTTACTGCTATCATATTGGACCTTGCAAATATAGAACATTATCGTCTTTGCAGAAGTTCTACTAGACAATGCTGCTTTAGATCCTGGCAAATGAGAGGCTATTGTGGGGAATAGAAACTGATTTTTTAAAAGAAAATGGGTGGCCAGGTGCAGTGGCTCATGCCTGTAATCCCAGCACTTTGGAAGGTTGAGGCGGGCAGATCATCTGAGATTAGGAGTTCGAGACCAGCCTGACCAACATGGAGAAACCCCGTTTCTACTAAAAATACAAAATTAGCCGGGCATGGTGCACATGCCTGTAATCCCAACTACTCAGGAAGGCTGAGGCAGGAGAATCGCTTGAACCCAGGAGTTGGAGGTTGTGGTGAGCCACAATCGTGCCACTGCACTTTAGCCTGGGCAACAAGAGCGAAACTCCATCTCAAAAAAAAAAAAAAAAGAAAGAAAGAAAGAAAAAAGAAAAAAAAGAAAGAAAAAGAGAAAATGAGGAAAATATGGAGTCCTCCTTATAACACTTCTCATTGCTTTGCATAATTATTGCATCAGAGTTGCCTTGTTCATTCATTATTTAAAACATTTGCACCTCACTAGGCCCTGTATTATATTAAAAGCTGTATAAATGTACTATTTAAGTTCTGCTAGGAATTGGCAGTTGTTTCTCCCAGAATCTAGCACCTAACACTGTTCAGGAAAATAGTTCTATTGAATAATTACTGATTGACTGAATGGCTCTGAGGAACACTGCAGACCTTAAGACTTCTGCTGCTGTTAAACAGGTCAGGAGTGAGACTAGAAGCTCCATTGCAGAAGACAAATTCTTTTACTTTTTTTTTTTTTTTTTTGAGACGGAGTCTTGCTCTGTTGCCCAGGTTGGAATGTGGTGATGTGATCTTGGCTCACTGCAATTTCTGCCTCCTGGGTTCAAGCAATTCTCCTGCCTCAGCCTCCCAAGTACCTGGGAGTACAGGTTTGCACCACCACACTTGGCTAATTTTTTGTATTTTTGTAGAGATAGGTTTGCACCATGTTGGTCAGGCTGGTCTCAAACTCCTGACCTCAGGTGATCTGCCCGCCTTAGCCTCCTAAAATGCTGGGATTATAGGCATGAGCCACTGCCCCCAGCCTGAGAAGGCAAATTCTTAGTCACCTATCTAATATTTCTTCCCTTCTTCCTCCTTACTGATAGACTCCCAATTATCAACCTAAATAACAGAGAGGGGCTTTCTAGAGGAAAATTATATTTATGTAGGAATAAGGCATTGCAATGGAAGTACACATATCATAGTAAACCTTGTGCATATGCAGGGAGGTAAGGACAAAGGATTTTAAAGGAAAAATGAGGATTACATAATTGTTTTGAGATAACTATCCTTGGCTATAAGTATCAGTAAAGACTGTGATGCCAGTCCTAGGAGGTACAGGCAGTTGCTGGACAGATGTCCTCAAAGAAATATTTTTTGTTTGTTTGTTTATCACATATTTTCATTTTTTATAGAAACATTTTATTGGTTGGCTAGGTGAAGTGACTCACATCTATAGTCCTAGCACTTTGAGAGGCTGAAGCGGGAGGATCACTTGTGCCTGGGAGTTTGAGACCAGCCTGGGTAACAAAGCAAAACCCCATCTCTACAAAAAATTAAAAAATTAATCAGGCATGGTGGCACACGCTTGTACTCCCAGCTATTCGGTAGACGGAGGTGGGAGGATTACTTGAGCCTGGGAGTTCCAGGCTGCAATGAGCTGTGACTGTGTCACTGCACTACAGCCTGCATGACAGAGTGAGATCCCATCTCAAATTGAAAAATAAAACAAAGGCCTGGCGCAGTGGCTCACACCTGTAATCCCAACACTTTGGGAGGCCGAGGTGGGCGGATTATGAGGTCAGAAGTTCGAGACCATCCTGGCCCACATGGTGAAACCCTGTCTCTACTAAAAATACAAAAGTTAGTTGGGTGTGGTGGTGTGTGCCTGTAATCCCAGCTACTCAGGAAGCTGAGGCAGGAGAATCAGTTGAACCCAGGAGGTGGAGAGTGCGGTGAGCTGAGATCATGCCACTGTACTTCAGCCTCGTGACAGAGCTAGATGCCATCTCAAAAAAAAAAAAAAGAAAGAAAAATTTTTATGAGGCAACACTTCATTCTATAAAACAGAATAAGCGTTCCAGTCACACAAGTATTTTTTGTCACAAGTATTTTTTGTGTCAGATTGCAATGGCCTCTGTGGAAGGTTGTGGTTTTTGCAGTCTTTTGTAATAGTTTTTGTTATCAGGCATTTATGCATGAGAACCACCTCTTCATGGCCTTCCTTGGCCTTCAGTTTTTTTGCTTTGTTTTATTTTTTGCTTTTTAAAAATTATTATTATTATTTTGAGATGGATTTTCACTCTTGTTGCCCAGGCTGGAGTGCAATGGTGCAATCTCAGCTTACTGCAACCTCCACCTCTAGGGTTCAAGTCATTCTCCTGCCTCAGCTTCCCAGGAAGCTGGGATTACAGGTGCACACCACCATGCCCAGCTAATTTTTGTATTTTTAGTAGGGACAGGGTTTCATCATGTTGGCCAGGCTGGTCTTGAACTCCTGACCTCAGGTGATCCGCCTACCTCAGCCTCCCAAAGTGCTGGGATTACAGGTGTGAGCCACCTTGCCTGGCCTTTTTTTTTTTTTTTTTAAACAAAAGCAACGCTAGTTTGATTCTGATAATGTTCATACAATATTATTCAAGACAGTCATGTCCCCAGCCAGGGCAGTGGATGAAGATTTTTCTATACCCACTTGGCAGTTTTATTCCAGTGTCCCCATTCTCTCCTTGAGTGAGCATGGCCATATAATCCGTATTTGCCAGATGAGATCTAAGTAGAACTCTAAGGAGGACAGCGTTTCTGTGAAGACTTTTATCTCTCAATAAAGGGAAACTGATGTGGCTATACTACCAGCATGCTTCCCCCTTATTGCTGCTTTCAGTGTGGATATGACATTTAGAGATGCTACAGACATCATGCAACTACGAAGAGGCAAGTGTAAGGGAAAAACCAAGGGAATTGTACATAGCAATCTTGTCATGCTTGAGCTGCAAAATCAAGGAACTCAACTGTTTATCACTAAACTTCGGTGGAAAAAAGGTGTACCAGTGCATTTGAGCCACTTTTGACTACATGTTCTATTACTTGCAGCTAAAAGCAATCCTGATTGATACAGAGAATCATGGTACATAATGTATGCAGAGAGGCCATTTATGCCTTCTCCATGAGGCAATGTCTTATCTGCTGAGATTCTGTATTAGAATACACTGCTCAGATCTCCTGCTTCAGGGAGTACAACTGACTGATGGCTCCAGCCACTGCCAGCGGGGACCCAGCCCTGGGTTCATGCCAAGGCCATCCTTCTTGGGAGATGCTCTCAGTCTGTGACTGAGCAAGGCAGGGAGACTAATGCAGGCCCATTCCTGCAAGATGAAGGACTCCTTTAAGGGCAACTTTGGCTCAACGACTCCCTGTCAACCTTGCTGAAATTTAAAAAAATTATCCCGCATGAGGCCGGGCGCGGTGGCTCATGCCTGTAATCCAAGCACTTTGGGGCCAAGGTGGGCAGATCACGTGGTCAGGAGATCGAGACTGTCCTGGTTAACATGGTGAAACTCCATCTCTACTAATAAATACAAAAAATTAGCTGGGCTTGGTGGCAGGCACCTGTAGTCCCAGCTACTCAAGAGGATGAGAGAGGAGAATGGCATGAACCCAGGAGGCAGGGTTTGAAGTGAGCAGAGATCACACCACTGCACTCCAGCCTGGGTGACAGAGCAAGACTCTGTCTCAAAAAAAAAAAAAAAAAAAGATTCTGCATGTGAGGCTGTTTTCTCCGATTCTCCTTCCTTGCCCCTCTTCTTCACAAGCATTAGATATTAGATTCGCCTATGATCTGAAAGCTCTCCTTGTCTTCTCTTTTTTCCTCTTCTTTATCCTTCATGGGGATTTCTCCTGATAAATCTCTTGTATGCCTAATCTTTTCTTGAAGTCTACTTCTTGAAGAACCCAATCTAACAAAATATTCCTGGCTAGATTTGTTAGGAACATAATATAACCTAGGAAACCAGAAGAGGCTCAGCCTGATTGAAGCATGAAGCAAAAGAGGGCTTGTATTAGTCCATTTTGTGTTTCTATAAAGGAATACCTGAGTCTGGGTAGTTTATTTTAAAAAGGTTTATTTAGTTTACGGTTCTGTAAGCTGTACAAGAAGCATAGCCCCAACATCTGCTTAGCTGTTGGTGAGGGCTTTTGTACTGCATGGAAACATGATAGAGGGGGCCGGGTGCAGTGGCTCATGCCTGTAATCCCAGCACTTTGGGAGGCCAAGGCGGGCGAATCACGAGGTGAGGAGTTTGAGACCAGCCTGGCTAACATGGTGAAACCCTGTTTCTACCAAAAATACAAAAAATTAGCTGAGCATAGTGGCGGGTGCCTGTAATCCCAGCTACTCGGGAGGCTGAGGCAGGAGAATTGCTTGAACCCAGGAGGTGGAGCTTGCAGTGAGCCAAGATCGCACCATTGCACTCC
>NW_012111031.1:7658755-7672890 GCF_000951035.1 Colobus angolensis palliatus
ACTCACCACCAAGCCATTCATGACCACTCCACCCCCATGACCCAGACACCTCCCACTAAGCCTCACCTCCCAGCACTGCTACCTTGGGGACCAGGTTTCAACACGAGCTTTGCTGGAAACAAACACACCCTATCACCGTATCCAAACCACAGTAGGGCGGGAGAAGTAAGAAGACTCGGAGGCAACGTTCAAGCCCCTTGTTTACCAGCCTCTCTCAGCTTTCCTATATTTAAAATTCTTGCCACTAAGAAAAAATTTCCTTTAAATGTCAATAGCCATAAGGGTACAAGTGGTTCCGGGTTGCACATGGATGAATTGTACAGTGGTGATGTCTGGGCTTTCAGTGTACATGTCACCCAAGTAGTGGATATTGTATCCAATCTCGCCATTTTTTAGAGTCGAGACGCCTCCTTCCCTCTGGATCAATCCCCAAAATCCACTCCTACCTTTCTGGATAATTCCTATCAGCACCAGTTTGGTTGCTTGTTTTTTTTTTTTTTTTTTTTTTTTTTTGTTTTGTTTTTGTTTTTTTTTTTTTTTTTTTTTGAGACGGAGTCTCACTCTGTCGCCCAGGCTGGAGTGCAGTGGCCGGATCTCAGCTCAATGCAAGCTCCGCTTCCCGGGTTTATGCCGTTCTCCTGCCTCAGCCTCCCGAGTAGCTGGGACTACAGGGGCCCGCCACCTCGCCCGGCTAGACTTTTTTGTATTTTCAGTAGAGACAGGGTTTCACTGTGTGAGCCAGGATGGTCTCGATCTCCTGACCTCGTGATCTGCCCGCCTCGGCCTCCCGAAGTGCTGGGATTACAGGCGTGAGCCCCCACGCCCGGCCTGGTCTCGAACTTCTATGCCCTCGTGATCTGCCCGCCTCGGCCTCCCGAAGTGCTGGGATTACAGGCGTGAGCCCCCACGCCCGGCCTGGTTGCTTGTTTTCAAGATGGCCACAATAAATTCCTTTTCTTCATGTGTGCTCATAGTATTTTTTATATCAAGAAAGAGATCAATCTGTTCCTATCCTCCTCCTGAATCTGGAATAGTCTTGGTGACTTGATGGACCAATAAATATGACAGAAGTGACACCGTGACTTTTGACACAGTCATAAGAAGCCTTGCAGCTTCTCCTGACACCCATGGGCATGCTGTCTGTTGGGATTCTCTTGCACTCTGGGGGAAACCACCTACCATGTAAGAACTGTGGCCACCATGAAACCACCTTTGTAGACAGAGAGAGACAGAGTGAGGCCGGCCAGCCCTCAACCATTCCAGCCACCCCAGCCCAGGCACTACACCTGAGTGAAAGAGACAACTGAGACTTCTTAGGCCCGTCAGATATCCCAAAAAGAAGAAAGGAGGTTTCAGACATATGGCCCCAGTAAAGATATCTCAGTCATCTCCAACCATTCAGGCCACGCTAGTAGAGGACCCAGATATCATGGAGAAGAGATAAGCCAGCCATTTCTGCTGTGCCACACCCAAGTTCCTGACTCCCCAAATCATGCGTGCAATAAAATGTTTGTTATTTTATACCACTAAATTTCAGGATGGTTTGTAATGTAACAAAAGATAACGTCCTTGGGGTTTCTCACTCCCACATGGCTAAGCCGTTTAAAACGGTGACTTCTCAGAACTTCATTTAGCTTTCTGAACTCCATCATCATATTGAGACAATTCTTCCCAGTCTCTCTCATGTTCCTGCCAGACTTTTTGTCTTCCTCACTGGATCCAGTACCATCTTGTACACTTGTAGATGTCATACACTGCACAAAGGTATCAGGCAGTGAGTTGAGTGGTGGCTGATGGGGGTGTCATTTTTTGTGTTTGTTTGTTTGTTTGTTTTTGAGATGGAGTCTCACTCTGTTGCCCAGACTGGAGTGCAGTGGCATGATCTTGGCTCACTGCAACCTCTGCCTCCCAGGTTCAAGAGATTCTCCTGCCTCAGCCTCCTGAGTAGCTGAGATTACAGGTGTGCCACCAGGATCAGCTGATTTTTTTGTATTTTTAGTAGAGATGAGGTTTCACCATGTTTGCCAGGCTGGTCTCAAACTCCCGACCCCAGGTGATCCGCCTGCCTCAGCCTTCCAAAGTGCTGGATTACAGGCGTGAGCCACTGCGGCCAGCCAGGGGTGTCGTTTTTTTAGTTCCCATAAATGTGTTAGGCCAGGCATGGTGGCTTAATCCTGTAATCCCAGTACTTTGGGAGGCCGAGGCGGGTGGATCACCTGAAGTCAAGAGTTCGAGATCAGCCTGATCAACATGGTGAAACCCCATCTCTACTAAAAATACAAACATTAGCTAGGCATAGTGGTGCATGCTTGTAGTCCCAGCTATTTAGGAGGCAGAAGCAGGAGAATTGCCTGAACCTTGGAGGCAGAGGTTGCAGTGAGCCGAGATTGCACCACTACACTTCAGCCTGGGCAACAGAGCGGGACCCCGTTTCAAAAAAAAAAAAAAAAAAAGGTGTTATACGACTTAGTGGTTGCCATGACTGGGATTCCCAAATTTTCAATCCGTCAGTTTCTATTGCTGATATCTGATTGCCTGTGCGGAATAATCCAATCTGCCTTTACCTCTGCTTTCATTTTCTCGAATCCCTGATTGAAGCACTTATTGTGCCTATCCTCAGTCTTAGATCCCTTTTTTTCCTCTTTCTATATTAGTAAACTTTCCTCCCTCTTAATGAAAATAGCTTATTTTCCTAATTATATGTATTTTCATATTTTAAAAATTTAATGCATAAATTTATAAGACGAAAGTAAAAACTCACCTGAAATCCCATCCCTGATATAACTGTAACATAGCTGCCATTAACATTTTGGTGACATTTTTCATGTGTTTGTATATACATGGGAGTTTTTGGATCAATCTCACTGTCTGTTTTCTTCAGTCCTTTTCCTAGAGACAAATGAAGAACCATCTAATTAGAGCCCACTACATATTTAGTTGTCAGACTTTGCCTGAATACTTACACTGCTTAGCCGTATTTAAAAATCTGTCTCATTTCGTGTAGTGGGAATGTGGATCCTATCACATTCAGTTAGTTGATGCCTTCTAATTTCTCCTCAATAACTACCCATCTTGCTGAAAACAATGAGTCTCTCCTCAACTCCCCTTCACCTCAGTAGATTCCTGTCATGGCCCATGCATCAAAAAACAAAACAAAACACACTAGGAGGAACAAAGACAAGGGAGGCAAGTCAGGGATACTTCGGAGTGGGTAGTTGACAAAGAAGACGGAAGTTGGGAAGGTGAAGTATGTCAGGCCAGGACGGCATGTTCCCTGGAGCAAGGCCAAGCCTATTCTAGATGCAAGGGTCAAAAGCCAAAATGAAATGGTAATGGAAGCAAAATTAAAAAGATCTTGTAGAAATTCTGCTAGTGTCAGTCTGTTTTGTGTTGCTGTAACAGAATACCACTGGGTAGTATTCTGGGTAGTTGATAAAGAAAAATAATTTATTTCTTACGTTTCTGGAGGATGTAAAGTCCAAAGTCAAGTGGCCTTCATGCTACCTCATCCCATGCTGGAGGGTGGATGGGCAAGAGAGGAAGAGCTGACAAGAGAGGACCAAACATGCTTTCATCAAGAACTCACTCCTGGCCAGGCACGGTGGCTCATGCCTGTAATCCCAGCACTTTGGGAGGTGAAGCGGGTGGATTACTTGAGGTCAGGAGTTCAAGACCAGCCTGACCAACATGGTAAAACCCTGTCTCTGCTAAAAATACAAAAAAAAATTGGCCAGGCATGGCGGTTGGCGCCTGTAATCCCAGCTACTTGGAAGGCTGAGGTGTGAGAATCACTTGAACCTGGGAGGTGGAGGTTGCAGTGAGCTGAGATTGCACTCCAGCCTGGGCAACACAGAGAGATTCCATCTCAAAAAAAAAAAAAAAAAACAACACCATTACAATAGTAATTCAATGTCAACATGAGTTTTGGAGGGGACATTCAAACACTAGCATTCTTTACTGGTCCCCCAAAACTTATGCCTTTCTCACATACAAAATACATTCATCCCATCAAAACAGCCCTCAAATTTTTCATTCATTCCAGCATTAACTCAAAAATCCAAAGTCCGGGGTCTCATCTAAGTTAGATATGGGTGAGCCTAAAAGCACAATTCATCCTGAGACAAATTACTCTCTAGCTGTGAGCCTGTAAAATTAACAAGTTACATGGACCCAACAGGTCCCATGTAAGTCCAAAAGCTAACAAGGGGAACAACATCAAGTCTTCTTAAAGCTCCAGCATAATTTCCTTTGACTCCATGCCCTGAATCCTGGGCACACTGGGGTAGGGGAAGGTACCCCAGGCCTATCTCCTGAAACCATTCTGCCCTCCCAGATCTCTGGGGTTATAATGGGAGAGGCTGTCTCCAAGATCTCTGAAATGCCTTCAGTGTCTTTCTCCCATTGTCTTGATGATCCCTTCCATCCATGTATTAATCTACCTAGCCTCCCAGTGTGCCTCCCAGTGCCACAGGCAGTCGAACTCCTATGGCTTTGTTCGACTCAGTCCGCCCAGCAGTTCTCATAGGTTGGAGTTCTGTGCCTACAGCTCTCTGAAGCTGGTGCTGCAAGCTGGTAGCTCTACAGTTCCAGGGTTTTAGGACTGGCCCTGCTTTCATGGCCCCAGTAGGCACTACCCTAGTGGAGACTCTCTGTGGCAGCTCTGACCCCACATTTCCATTTGATGATGCCCCAGTAATCGCAGCTACTCAGGAGGCTGAGGCAGGAGAATTGCTTGAACCTGGGAGGCAGAGGTTGCGGTGAGCCAAGATCACGCCATTGCACTCCAGCCTGGACAAAAAGAGCGAAACTCCATCTCGAAAAAAAACAAAAACCAAAAGAAACCAGAAAAGTATTAAACTTAAAAGAAGTAAAAGGTTATTCAAGAATGGAAAAGTAATAATGTGGGTTCATACCACTTGGGTCGGTTATGAATAATATTTACCTAGTTAAAATAATGTAAATAGTGAATATTGTTTAACAAAATTACTTTTTTTTTTGAGACAGGGATCTCACTGTGTTGCCCAGGTTGGAGTGCAGTGACATGATCAGAGCTCACTGCAACCTCAATTTCCTGGGTTCAAGGGATCCTTCTACCTCAGTTTCCCAAGTAGCTGAGGCAACATGTGCACACCATTACACCTAATTTTTTAAATTTTTAAAAAAGAGACTGGGGTCTCACTTTATTGCCCTAGCTGGTCTTGAACTCCTGGGCTCAAGCAATCCTCCTACCTCAGCCTCCCAAAGTGCTAGAATTACAGATGTGAGCCCTATGCCTGGCCCAAAATTACATATTTGTATGAAGGATACTATTTGTGGTGAAGGCAAGGAAGTGGAAAAAGAGAGTTAAGTTTTTATCATTTATGATGAAAATAGGTAATATATAATACCACAAAATTAAGAAACACTGGTTCAGGAGGGTTGTGTAAAGATTTAGGGGTAAATAATAACAAAAACAAAGATTTGATATTTTAATTATTTTATTTCATTTTATTTTATTTCATTTTATTTTTGAGACAGAGTCTTGCTCTGTCACCCAGGCTGGAGAGCAGTGGCATGATCTCAGTTCACTGCAAACTCCACCTCCCAGGATCAAGTGTTTCTCCTGCCTCAGCCTCCCGAGTAGCTGGGATTACAGGCACCCACCACCACGTCCAGCTAATGTTTGTATTTTTAGTAGAGATGGGGGTTTCATCATGTTGGCCAGGCTGGTCTCAAACTCCTGAGCTCAAGTGAGCCGCCCGCCTCGGCCTCCCAAAGTGCTGTGATTACAGGCGTGAGCCACCACATCCAGCCAAAAAATAAAGATTTAAAAGGACTTGTCTTTGGAAGGAAAAATGGTGGAAACAGGGAGAAAAGATGACTACTGTTTTTTATACTAAGCATTGCACAACTGTTTACCCTTCTTGCATACATAATTTTGATTAAAAATATAAACTTTCCTTTAAAAAAACTTCCCATACCTGTAGAAGAAAACCCAAACTCCTGGCAGTCTAAGAGCTCAGCTTATAGGATCAGAGTACCAGCTATGTAAGCTTGGTCTAGTTATCTAAGCTTCCTAAATTCTGTGAAAAGAGAAGAAGAATAGTTCTCATGGTAACGGTGCATACTGACTGATCAGCAGCCCTGGTTGTGAAGAATGAATTAAAAAACCCATGTGGAGTCTAAGCATTATGCCTGACACATAGTTAGTGTTGTGTAAACTTTCACTAGTTTTGCTATTATCAGGCTGAAATTCAAGGCTCTTTGTAATCCCCTCTCCAATCTGCTTTTTCAACCTCATGTCTTATTACTCTCCTAGAGAAACTCCAGACTTGGACCAGGCAGTTCTCATCCTTTCTGAAACACATCATGTTTTTTCAAACTGCCTCCTCACTATTGCTTGTGCAATTGTTTGTTTTCCTATTCACCAATCTATTTGGTTGAAATAACAATGGAAATGAAATGTGTTACACCCTGTAAATAACTGGACAGTATTTGCATTCATAGGATCAAAATCCAAGATGTAAATATTTCCTCTAGGGGCTAAAAGCTGAAAGGAGGAGTTCCATTTTTGTTCAAGACGTGTTAATCTTGTCATTGCTCAGGTTGCCATGGTTCCTGTTTGAAATATTTTCTTGGTGCTTCTAGGACTTAAGCTTATGCCACTACATCTGAACAAGTGGCAATAACCACATTCTATTGAGACAAGGATATGGAGTAGGGAGAGGGTAGGATTCTTGTGAGATAGGTCAGTGCTTGAACCAGAAATGTAAGCCAAGATTTTTCATGTCTCTGTTACAAACTAATCTTTGCTACTGCTGACACTGCCTATTTCCGTTTTCATTTTTTCCTGGTGATCAGGGAGCAATTCATTTTGTAAACTAGGGAAATACTCTTTTCCCTTTCTCTCCTGTGGCATAATTTATTAAATGGGAAAAACCTACTGACTTTTTACTTGTAGTTTTTTTTAAAAAATAAAGGCTTTAATTTTATAAGTAAATTGTTAGTCAATTATTTTATTAGACAGAGAGATAATTCACTAGAATATAAAAAGGAGTAAATTCTAGCCTAAAAAAAGATTCAACCAATGAAAAGTAACTAAATTAACTTTGGTAAATCATAATCATCGGTCAACTTCACAATCATTTTTAATTTCACAATCATAGATAGAAGAATTCCTTGGACAGAAATGGAAATTGTGTTTTTATGAATCTTGTTAATCTATCTCTGATGACATTTATGTCCCATAGGACATCCTTGCTTCTTTTCTAACCTCTTAGAGACTTGTGGTCTCTAGTGTATATAGGAAGTAAACAGTAATATGAGAATAGTGTTAATTGCTCTTGATTGCTTAAAATGATCATAACATTTCATAATTTTATGAATTACATAAATCATTTTATAAGATTTTCTTTTGCAGTCTCAAAGAAGAGGGATAATATTATCTTCTTTCTTTCATTCTAAGTTGAATTCAGATAGACTATCCAGAATCTTACACAAATTCACCAGCATTTCATTATTTATTATCCTTGCCATCAATACTTTGTTGACATTTGCTGACACTTTATAAGTGTCCTTAAGGCATATGATAATAGATCAGTTGCTGTAAGTTGTGCATTTGTGGGTACTAGGAAGATTCTCTTTCCTCACAGGGTAATTTGTGAAGGGCTGTTTTATGTGAGCTGTATTCATTTTTTTAGATATGAACAATAAAGTGAGATACATTTTAATGCAAAATAGAAAAATGGAAAACCCTCAAGTTAAGTTTTGAGAATATTTTTCTCTTGGCTTTAAGGAAGGATAAAGTAGAAGCCATTTAGTTGAGTAACGGGCTTGTAAGACTTACCCTGTATTTTCAATTGCTCGTTCCTGTTCCTGTGTTCTCCCTTTCAAGCCAAATACTATTGCATACAATATTTCAGGAACAATTAGAGCACAGCTTAGTCTCTATTTGAGATAAATTCTTATAATCTAAATATTAACCCATGACTGCCCTTTATTTCTAATTACTTTCTTGTTTTTTGATATCTTTGTTAATTTAAACATACTGTCCCTGCTTAAATCTCATGATACCAAAGTGCTGAATAGTAGACAAGGACATGTTGCCAATGAAAAGTTGCCAACTACAGGTTGAGAATGTTCTTAAAATAAGGACCGGGCACAGCGGCTCATGCCTGTAATCCTAGCACTTTAGGAGGCTGAAGCAGAAGGATTGTTTGAGTTCAGGAGTTTGAGACCAGCCCAAGCAACATAGCAAGACCCTGTCTCTATAAGAAAAAAAAAAAGAGAGAGAGAGAGTCTTCTTAAAATAAGAAAGTCATATCCAAAAAAGGACCCATAAACCAAGAAACCAAGTTCCCAAGACCCTCTAGTATATTCTAGATACCAGTGATTACGTATGAAAGTAATACTGAATATCAACCTCTAGGGTTCAAAAATTTCATCCAATAATGACATCTTTCATGGATTCAATACTACAATGACTTCAAGTGCAATGGCTGCCAACTTATCAATTAACAGATTGATGAATTTATTGAAAAATTGGCAGTTCCCAAGTGGTAATCCCACTAATGGATATTATGCTTGATAAATTAATTCTGAGGCTTACAATCTATGCAATGTGGAAAACAATTAGAAAACCAAAAAGAAAACCAAAATAAAAACACAAGGGCACTAGATATACATTTCAAAGAAATGGCCTGTAGCCTCTTGTATAGAAGAGGACAAGGAGCAATAGACATTCCTGAAAACATGGCACATGACACAAGGTGACTTATTAGCTTGCCTCAAGTGGCTAAGTGGCATGGAATGCTGCCTTGACCTGAACCGTGCACATGATGTGAGTGCAAAGGCTGTTTGTTTGTGATGATTTTTACTGCTCTCTCTGCAGAGTTCACTCAATTATATGTGATGACCACATTTCTTTTTTTTGTTTGTTTCCAAAGCAGCATCTATAGGACATTCCAGAACAACAGTCTAATGGCCGACAGGACCTTAGCTTCCTTCCCACCAAGTGGTGTCCAGTGAATCCTCTTCCTGATTGGGGTTGATAACTGACTTAGGTTTCCTATTTTCCTAATTTCTTTCCCTTAATTTTTTGACTTTTTTCTTCTCTTTCAATTACTGGTGATATGCAGATTGGGGTAAAACACTTCACAAATTATTTCTGGCTTAACATTCCTCATTTCCAAATGTGCTTTTCAGACTTTAATTAAACCTGGTCTCCCTGAGCGCCAACAAAGAAGCACTGTTTTCCTGCTTTCCAGAAGGGGACAATGAAAATGGAATAAGGGATACAGCCAGTAAAAGTGGGAAGGGACAATAAAAAAGAAGCTCTCCTGACTTCATCAGAGTTTAGAAGCTTTTCCGCCTTTCTTTAGATCTAAATTCACATTATCAAGCATTTTGGAAAAATTTGTTTCCTTGAGGGAATTAAAAGGCATTGTGTTCTATTTCAAATTGTGAGAAAAAAATGTTATTAATGAAGTCCTTTTAGATGTAACATTATATATAAATTAAAATACAAAATATAAGAAAAATTTTACACTTTTAGCTGATTTGCTTAGATAAAAAATTATTTTTATTATTTACTGTTAAGTATTAAACATTTACTATTAAATAATAAATATTATTTATATTTAGATAAAATTCACTTACAATTAGATTAAATGATTATAATTTGACTACTTGATCTTAAGTCACATAATTTTTTTTTTCTTTGAGACAGAGTCTCATCCTGTCACCCAGGCTGGAGCGCAGTGGTGTAATCTTGGCACACTGCAACCTCCGCCTCCTGGGTGCAAGCAGTTCTCCTGCCTCAGCCTCCCTAGTAGCTGGGATTACAGGCATGTGCCACCACGCCTAGCTAATTTTTTTATTTTTAGTAGAGACAGGGTTTCACCATGTTGTCCAGGCTGGTCTCGAACTCCTGACCTCAAGTGATCCACCCTCCTCAGCCTCCCAAAGTGCTGGGATTATAAGCATGAGCCAGTGTATCTGGCCTAAGTCACATAATTTGATAGTTCTTTAGAATTATAATTTATTAAGAAAATTTTAAATGTACCTACTTTGTCTTTAAAACCCTCATAGGTTGGGCAATCCAGCGAAATCCCATCTCTATTAAAAAAAAGTTTAAAAAAATACCCACACATACTGGACATAAAAGAGTTAAACTACAAAACGTCAGTGAGGCAGCCACTGGACAGCTGTAACCACATTTACTGAGACCAAAGAGTACATTTGCTAGTGGTATACACAAAATAACCATAGAAAACATTTTTTAGGGGTAATGAAGTCCTTGAGGTAGCACTTACCCTTTCTTCCAAATTCCACAACAGGGCAAAGAAAATCTTTTTTTTAATGGGCTGTTTTTGCAAAGAAGGCATTAAAATAGTTTCCCTTCCTTGAGGTCTGGTGCTGCACAAATATTTTTAACAGCTACTAGGAACAGAAGCAACAATGTACAGAATTTAAGCTGATAAAGATACTCTTATCTGAAATTTATATTTTTAATAATTGCAGATAGAGAAATGAAAGAATGAGAATGTGCTACAAATATCATATTAAGAAAACACTCTAGCCAGGCACAGTCGCTCATGCCTGTAATCCTAACAATTTGGGAGGCCAAGGCAGGCAGATCACTTGAGGTCAGGAGTTCCAGTCCAACCTGGCCAACATGGTAAAATCCCCATCTCTACTAAAAATACAAAAATTACCCAGGCATGGTGGTGCATGCCTGTAGTCCCGGTTACCCAGAAGGCTGAAGCATGAGAATCATTTGAACCCGGGAGGTAGAGGTTCCAGTGAGCCAAGATTGTGCCACTGCACTCCAGCCTGGGCGACAGAGGGAGACTGTCTCAAAAAAAAAAAAAAAAAAGAAGTAAACTCTTTAGCATGGGCCGGTTTGGAATTAAGGGAGGAATGTGAGTAACTCAGAATCTGAGGGCAAAGGAAGCAGGGTACATGAGCAAGACCCGGTGAGGAAGAGTTGCCTCTACAGCAGTTCCTTGGTGCTATATAATGTTTATTATGGTTGACTTCTCATTATCCATTCCACTCACCAGGTGATTGGTACAGGTCAATTGTGATTATCCCATTTGTCTTGCCAGTGATTGGGTTAGGAATGGGAGGCACTGAGCCAAGATTGTGCCACTGTACTCCAGCCTGGGCAACAGAGCAAGACTCCATCTCAAAAAAAAAAAAAAGAAAGATAATTGATGAATTGACTTTAAAGGTTTGCAACCAGTATTTTGGTGTTCAAAACTGGAAGATAAATAAGCAGCATCACTGGTAGAATAACACTTGAAGCATCTATGCAGGTGTCACATGTTATCCTTTCTAGATTATATAACAAAATGGGCATACTTGATATTCCTAATAATGGGAACAGAAACATTTGTAGAATTTATACAGAATGGCCGGGCGCAGTGGCCCATGTCTGTAATCCCAGCAGTTTGGCAGGCTGAGGCGGGCAGATCACCTGAGGTCAGGAGTTCAAGACCAGCCTGGCCAACATGGTGAAACCCCACTTCTACTAAAAATACAAAAATTAGCCGGGCGTGGTGGTGCACCTGTAATCACAGCTACTCAGGAGGCTGAGGCAGGAGAATTGCTTGAACCTGGAAGGTGGAGGTTGCAGTGAGTCGAGATTGCACCACTGCACTCCAGCCTGGGCTATAGAGTGAGAATTTTCTCTCAAAAAACAAACAAACAAAAAAAAAAACAAAAAAGAATTTATACAGAATTTATTCTTCCCCTAACACTTCCACCATCTGATGATTATCTTATTTATGACTTGATATGTTCTCCATTCTTTTTTTTTTTTTGAAATGGGATCTCACTCTGTCCTTCAGGCTGGAGTGCAGTGGCATAATCACGGCTCCCTGCAGCCTCAACCTCCTGGGCTCAAGTTATCCTCCCATCTCAGCCTACTGAGTAGCTGAGACCACAGGCACGCACTAGCATGCCCAGCTAATTTCCTTTTCTAGAAACTTTTTTGTAGAGACAGGGTCTTACTATGTTGCCCAGGCTGGTCTTGAACTCTTGGGTTCAAGTGATCTTCCCCCCTCAGCCTCCCAAAGTGCTTGGATTACAGGTGTTAGCCACTGTGCTTAGCCATATGTTCTCCATTCTATGCTGGCAATTGAGAGAGCTAAGCATTCACTATGAACATCCATGTTCACATTGCTGGGATGAGGAATAATGAGTATTAAAGAAGAATCCTGGCCAGGCACGGTGGCTCACACCTGTAACCCCAGCACTTTGGGAGGCTGAAGCAGACAGATCACGAGATCAGGAGTTCGAGACCAGCCTGGCCAACATGATGAAACCCTGTCTCTACTAAAAATACAAAAATTAGCCAGATGTGGTGGCACGTGCCTGTAATCCCAGCTATTTGGGAGGCTGAGGCAGGAGAATTGCTTGAACCTGGGAGGTGGAGGGTGCAGTGAGCTGAGATTGTGCCACTGCACTCCAGCCTGGGCAACAAAGCAAGACTCTGTCTCAGGGGGAAAAAAAAAAGAATCCTATTATTTCAGGAATCTGTAAACCAATATTTCTAAAACTGAAAAATAACAGGTCTTTCAGAAAGAATATCATGGTTTAAATTTTGACCTTTTAGAACAGCAAGGTGAGAGCACCACTACAATGAGCATAGCCTGGGGCAGGTTTGGATAATAAAGTGAAGTGGGATGGCCTCTAGCCTAGAGGATCTTACATCCTATATAGGGCCCCTTTGAATGAGTCTTAGGAGTCATCTGTCCTTTTGCCAGGACTCTTTTGTTCCTAGTTTGATCCTAATAATAGAATACAGATATAAGATAACAAAAGGGGAAATATGATAGAGGAGACATTAATTCTTACACCTAGTATTCTTAGCAATACATCCCTTCCCTTTCTATTTATATTAGTAGTCTTTCTATAGTGCTTTAGTGTATCTAAGTGCACCTTATAGTGCATCTAAAGTTATCTCAACCTCTTGCCTCTACTACTTCCCACTTCAAATAAATCTCATCTAATTGTCTTTCTTGACTATAGTTCTGATTTATTAACCTCATGACAGCCACAATGATTTTTTTTCTTTTTTTTCTGAGACAGAGTTTTGCTCTTGTTGCCCAGGTTGGAGTGCAATGGCGCAATCGTGCTCACCACAACCTCTGCCTCCTGGGTTCAAGTGATTTCTCCTGCCTTAGCCTCCCAAGTAGCTGGGATTACAGGCATGCAACTCCACACCCGGCTAATTATTTTGTATTTTTTGTAGAGACAGGATTTCTCCATGTTGGTCAGGATGGTCTCAAACTCCCGACCTCAGTGATCTGCCTGCCTTGAACTCCCAAAATGCTGGGATTACAGGCATGAGCCACCATGCCTGGCCCACAACGATTCTTTCAAAACATTTTAATGGCATAACATTTTGCATCATCTCACTCTCAACTTTTCTGTAGCCTCATGTTTAGGATATGCTTCTTGTAAGCAACATATAACTGGGTTTTGTTTTCTTACCCAGTTTGACAATTTTTATATTTTAATTAGAACATTTAGTCGACTTACATTTAACATATGTATTGATATATTTCATTTTAAATCTACCATAATAGTGTTTGCTTTCTGTTTGTTCCTCTATTCCATGTTCTATTTTCTCCTATTTCTGTCAACTTTTGAACTTATTTTATTATTATTAATATTCTAGTTTTTTACTGGACATGGTGGCATATACCTGTAGCCACAACTACCAGGGAGAATGAGGTGGGAGGATCACTTGAACCCAGGCATTTGAGGTCAGACTGAGCAACACAGACAGAACTTGTCTCTGAAAGAAAAAAGTGTTAATTCCAATTTTCCCACTCTATTAGTTTAGAAGTTATACACATATTTTTCTCTTACTGCACAGATTATTAACTTATAAAAGTCTCAGACTGGGCACAGTGTCTCACACCTGTAATCCCAGCACTTTGGAAGGCCAAGGCAGGTAGATCTCTTGAGCTCACGAGTTCAAAACCAGCCTGGGCAACATGGCGAAACCCCATCTCTACAAAAAATACAAAAATTAACCAGGCATGGTGGCCCCTGCCTGTAGTCCCAGCTACTTGAATGGCTGAAGAGAGAGGTTTGCTTAAGCCTGGAAGGTTGAGGCTGCAATGAGCTGTGTTTGTACCACT
>NW_012111031.1:7673430-7673793 GCF_000951035.1 Colobus angolensis palliatus
TTATATTTATTCACATATTTGCCTTTCTCATTGCTCTTTATTCTTTCTGGTGTCTCTGGGCTTCCACACAGGGTCATTTTCTTTCTGCCTAAAGAACACACTTAGTATTTTCTTTATTGTGAATCTGCTAATAATGTATTTTACCAATTTTGATTTGCCTGTATATTTATTTCAGCTTCATTCTTGAAGGATATTGTCATTGGGTAAATAATTCTAGTTTGATGGTTCTTTTCTTTTCTTTTCTTTTTCTTTTGTTTGAGACAGAGTCTTGCTGTGTTGCCTAGGCTGGAGTGTAGTGGTGCGATCTCGGCTCACTGCAACCTCCGCCTCCCGGGTTCAAGTGATTCTTCTGCCTCAGCCTCC
>NW_012111031.1:7674332-7705479 GCF_000951035.1 Colobus angolensis palliatus
GCACCCGGCCAACAGTTATTTTCTTTTAACTTTTTCTTTTTTTTCTTTTTTGAGACAGAGTCTCTCTCTGTCATCCAGGCTGGAGTGCAGTGGTGTGATCTCGGTTCACTGCAACCTCCACTTCTCGGGTTCAATTAATTCTTCTGCCTGAGCTTCTTGAGGAGCTGGGATTACAGGTGAGTGCCACTACACCCAGCTAATTTTTATATTTTTAGTAGAGATGGGGTTTTGCCATGTTGGCCAGGCTGGTCTCAAACTCCTGGCCTCAAGTGATCTGCCTGCCTTGGCCTCCCAAAATTTTGGGATTACAGGCATGAGCCACTGCACCCAGCCTTCTTTTAGCATTTTCAATTTATCATTCCATTCTCTTCTGGTTTCTATAATTTTATGAAGAAGTTAGCTGTAAACCTAGTGTTGTTGCTCTGAAGTTAATCTTTTTGTCTGTGGTTTTACTATGATAAATCTAGGTATAGTATTTTTTAATTTATCCTGCTTTGGTTCATAGTAATCCTTGAATCTGTGGCTTGGAGTCTTTTTTTTTTTTTTTTGAGACAGTGTTTTACTCCCATTGATCAGGCTAGAGTGCAGTGGCATGATCTCAGCTCACTGCAACCTTCACCTCCCAGGCTGAAATGATTCTCCTGCTTTAGCCTCCTGAGTAGCTGGGTCTGTAGGTGCACGCCACTGTGACTAGCTAATTTTTATATTTTTAGTAGAGATGGAGTTTTGCCATGTTGCCAGGCTGGTCTTGAACTCCTGAGCTCAAGTGATCCACCCACCTCAGTCTCCCAAAGTGCTGGGATTACAGGTATAAGCCACTGTGCTTGGCCAGCTTGGTGTCTTTTTTCCTTAGCCATTCTCTTCAAATATGGTTTCTGCCTCATTCTCTCTTTCTTGTTGGGGATCTATTTATGAGTATCTTGTACATTTTCACTGTATGCTCTATATCTCTTATACTCTGTTCTGTACTTTCCATCCTTTTTTCCTCCCCATTCTGGATATTTTCTTGGCTCCATCTTCCAGTTCACTAATTCTCTTTTTATCTTTGTCTAGTTTTCTGTTAATCTCATCTCTTGAATTTTTAACTTTAGTTTTGTATTTTTGGCTATATAATTTTTTTTTTTTTTGAGGCAGAGTCTTGCTCTGTTGCCCAGGCTGGAGTGCAGTGGCAGGATCTCAGCTCACTGCAACATCTGCCTCCTGGGTTCAAGCCATTCTCCTGCCTCAGCCTCCTGAGTAGCTGGAATTATAGGCACCTGCCACCACACCTGGCTACTTTTTGTATTTTTAGTAGAGACAGGGTTTCACCATGTTGCCCAGGCTGGTTTTGAACTCCTGAGCTCAAGTGATCCATCTGCCTCGGCTTCCCAAAGTGCTGGTATTACAGGCATGAGCCACTGTGCCTGGCATACAGTCACCCTATATTAGATAGTAGCCACTCGTTCCATTGCTTTCCATTCTCATTCTGCTTCATTTTTTCATTAAGGCCTTCCTCTTCCCTCTCTCTCTCTCTCACACACATATACATACACATAAACATACAGATTTATATATATATAAATATACATATATATAGACACACACATACACATATTACAATGGTCCAGAAGAGCCTCTGTGTTCCAGCTCCAGCTCTTATAATATGTATAAATATATATATTTTTATATGTATAAATTAGTTTTGATTTGCCTCACTCTATTTGAATATACGCTTCCCCGTAAAGATGACTTTTATTTGGCTGTATCTGACACTTAGAACAGTGCTTTGATTATTGCAAATACTCAGTAAATGTTGAACGAATAAACAAAAATATAGTAACCAATATTGCCTTGTAGAAATACCTGAATTTTGGCAACTTGTAGTTGGTTAGGGGATCTCCAAGTGTCTTAGCATCCAAAAATTCTCTTAATGTCTTCTGAAAATTAAAGGAAATTCTATTCCTTTTCATTTATATTTAGCAAGCCAGTTTGTGTGAACATAGAGCAGTTCTTCACCAATAAATATTGTTGGTTGCCTACACTATGCCTTGGTGGGAGGATATAACAATCAATATGACAGTCTCTCCTCTTAAGACTCTAGAGTGGCTTTCTATAAATCTAAGGATCAATACAATATACATTCCTAGAGAGAACATGTGATATGTTTATAGCATTTAGATTATTTTCAAAGCAATATAATCAATATGATTAAATTTGACTACTTTAAAAAATAAAGATCCCCCAAATAGTGGCTTCAACTAGAAAAGGTACTTTTTGCTTACAGGGAAGAAATCCAGAGATTGGTAATTCAAGGCTGATACGAAAGCAGCACGTATTGGGAATCCAGGCTCTTTCTATCTCTCTGCTTTACTGTATATGGCAGGCCATCTGTGGTCTAAGATGGCTGCTAAAGCTCCCGCTAGGTAGCAGTAAGAAGAAAGAGGGAAGTAAAAGGGTGCTGCTACATTTTAGGAGACCTTTCACAAGTACTACATGCCACCTCTGCTTCCATTCTCTTTACCTAAAACTTAGTCACATGGATTCATCTAGCTGCAAGGGCAGCTGGGAAATGTAGTCTTTTGGAGGAGTGCATTGTGCCTAGCTAAAAAATTGGCATACTTTTATTAAAGGAGAAATCAGATACTGGTATGCAACTAGCAATCTGTTCCACAAACTCTAAGCATGGTTTTCTGAAATTGGAGTTTCTTAGTGTCTTTTTCCTTGATCTTGACCTCCTCAACTACTGCTCATAGACTCATTCATTCACTACCCACCTTGTTCAAATGCACTATTTCAATTTCCCAAAGATTCTCCATGCAAAATCCTACAATTGAAACTTCTCTACCAAGGAAGTCAATCTCTCTTCTCTTCCTTACACAAATATAGAAATATTATCTCTTTAGTGAAATCCTCTTTGACTGAGTGAGAGATGGGACAATTTCCCCTGAACACCCGGAGTTACCAATCGTATTTCTCCAGTGAGTTCACCTGGCATCTGCAGAATGTGAATATTTCCCTTAATTAATTCATATATATATTTAACTTATGTAGTGTGAGTGTGACCATTTGTGAACTTCTAATTAATATGTCTTTTGATACCAATATTGTCTACATTAGGTTTGACTAATGTGTATCTTTCCCCGGACAATGTAAACCTCCAAGAAGGTAGGAAGTATGTCTGTTCCCATTTTATTCCTACTGTGTAGCATAGCATAGAGGGAAACCACATGTGCTCAATAAATATTTGTTAAAAAAAGGAATTTTAACACTTACCAAATACCCTCTATGTGCCAGACAACATAGTAACTACTTTGTAAATACCATTTTATTGACTTTTTTTTTTTTTTGAGACAAGGTCCCAGTCTGTTGCACAGGCTGCAGTGCAGTGGTGTGTTCTCGGCTCACTGCAGCCTTGACTTCCAAGGCTCAGGTGATCCTCTCACCTCAGCCTCCCAGGTGGCTGGATCTACAGGAGTGAACCACCATGCCTGGCTAATTTTTGTATTTTTTGTAGAGACTGGGTTTTGTCATGTTGCCCAGGTTGGTCTCAAATTCCTTGCCTGAAGCTATCTGCCCACCTCAGCCTCCCAAAGAGCTGGGACTAAATGCATGAGCCACAGTGCCCTGTCAATGTTACTGACTTTTCACAACCAAATGTTATAAGAATTTTATCCCCATTTCACAGCTGAAGTAAATGGAACTTAAGGAAGATGAATAATTTCACCAAGCCCACACAACCAGAAAGAAGTAGATCTGAGGTTAGTCCTATGAGCTCTGCCTCCATAGTAAATGCTAACTTCACTCTGCCACAATTTCACTCACCCATGGGCAGGTGGGTTGATACCTGGCTTCCTATGATAACATAGGTTGACTGATTTTATAAGATGGAAAAAAATTAATAATGAATTAGTATCTTTCAGTGGTAAATTCCTGAAGTCTCGTTGCTTTAACCAAAGGAATGAATTTGTAACAATTAAATTGTAGGCATAATGACAGGCAATTGAATGAGTTGGTAGTTTGGAAGGGATAAATTCAGGAATATTTCTTCAAATATTATGCTATGTAGACGTTTGCCTATTTAGCCAACACCAATTGTCCATAAGGATCAGTTGTTTACGTGATACAATTTTGATATTAGTGTTACTAGTAAAGAAGCTGGAGCAATGACAAAAATTCCAACCAAGACAACAGGTAAATTCTATTTCTATTTATTTAATTTTTAAAAATTGAGACAGAATTTCACTACGTTACTCAGGCTGGTCTTGAACTCCTGGCCTCAAGCAGTCCTCAATCTTTGGCCTCTCAAAGTGCTGAGGTTATAGGCGTGAGCCACAGAGCTCAGCTGAGATAAATTTTAAAAGGCAAGAAAAGGGGAGATTTAAAAAGAGACAGAGAGACAAAGGAAGAGAGGAGATATACAAAAGGAGAAAGCACAGTGAGGTGGAAAAGGGATGGGGATGGTACCCATTCATTTTTTTGGTTATTTTTGCCTTTCTAGCTTTCAGTCCACCTTCTTCCAGCAGTAGCATCCCCACTTACTATTTGAGAATTACTAATTACTACCTGAATAAGTCTTATGGGACTGTTTCTCACATACTCTGCCTTCTCCCAGTCAAGGAAAGAGGAACTGACTCTAGGACCCAATTAAACCAAATACTCTCTTCCTGGAATTGGCATTGTTAGTGCTAGATGGGGTTGTTTAGATGTGCATGCTTTGGACACTCACGTGAGCTGCCAGGGCTGTCTTCTCAATCCTTTGATGTTTCCCCAATTTGTCCAATAAATTCCCTTATTACTTAAGTTGGCCCGCAGCAACTACTGTTGCTGTCAGCCAGAGAACTCTGATACAGCCAAGGAAGAAGAAAATAAGTGGAAATAAATGCTGAAATGAAGGCCTGGAATGAGACCCATTAAAAACATATTTTCACTTCCTAAAATAGAGCTATTGGAGACAAACAATTCTAGTTTAAATCTGAATCAAAGTGCAAATTAGTGTTCAATCATCTTAGTACATCTCTAGGAGCAAATGTAATTACACTGTAAAGTAGCAAAGAGCCTTCAAAAGATGCGAGTACAAAGAGCTAAAAGCAGAACTACCATTCAACCCAGCAATCGCATTACTAGGTTTATACCCAGAGGAATATAAATCATTCTGCCATAAAGACACAGGCACAAAAGTGTTCATTGCAGCACTATTCACCATAGCAAAGATGGGGAATCAATCTAAATGCCCATCAATGACAGATTGGATAAAGAAAATGTGGTATATATATGCCATAGAATACTATGCAGCCATAAAAAAGAATGAGATCATGACTTTTGTGGGAACATGGATGGAGCTGGAGGCTATTATCCTTAGTAAACTAATGAAAGAACAGAAAACCATATACCACATGTTCTCACTTAAAAGTGGTAGCTAAATGATAAGAGCTTATGAACACAAAGAAGAAAACACTGGGGTCTACTTGAAGCAGGAGGGTGAGAGGCGGGAGAGGAGCAGAAAAGGTAACTATTGGGAACTGGGCTTAATACCTGGGTGATGAAATAATATGTACAACATATTATTGACACACATTTACCTATGTAACAAACCTTCACATGTAACCCCAAACCTAAAATAAAAGTTAAAAAAAAAAAAAAGATGAGGGTAATTTTACAAGGCTAACCTACTATAGGATTGATGTAATAATTTTTAGAATTGAAAAGAGAATGCAAGGCAGAGGTTTGCCTCTGTTTTTACAGTGTTAAATCTTCGTTTCTTTAATAATTTTACATCTTTGGCATGACTAAAGAATTTTCGATTCAAATTAAACTCCTTCAACTTGGCTAGTCCCTCCCTTCCCCCCACCAACTTACCCCTGTGGGATTCTTTCTTTTCACTGCCACAGATTAAATTATCTGTGAAAGCCTTGAAGGCAATAAACATCTGTACTGGAAATGAGATACAAAACTATCTAGAAAGAATGAAGCAACCTCAAAGCTTATGTGAGAAAATAATTGAATGCTTATGCATATTGGGAAAATGTCTGGTTTCAAATCGAGTTTTTTTTTTTTTGTCATAAAAAGAATTGTAATTGATGTTAAATAGAAACTTCATTTATTTATTTTTTTAAACAGAATCTCACTATGTTGCCAAGGCTGGAGTGCGGTAGTGTGATCACGGCTCACTGCAGCCTCAACTTTTCAGACACAAGTGATTCTCCCACCTCAGCCTCCCAAATAGCTGGGCCATCATGTCTGGCTAACTTTTTTTTTTCCTATTTTTTGTAGAGATCGAGTTTCCGTATGTTTCCCAAGATAGTGTCAAACTCCTGGTCTCAAACAATCCTCCTGCCTCAGCCTCTCAAAGTGCTGGCATGAGCCACCACTGCACTCAGCTTGTTATTATGCAAAGTTTTGTATGTTTTAAATACCAAACATTTCCACAGAAATTGACTTGCTGTCAAGATCTGGTGTGCCCAGGAATGCGAACTGATCTTGTACCTAAAGCACATCATCACATATCAGATTCTTTGAATATCGGTAATAAACATAATTTAACCAAATGTCTACATGTTTTAGAATGGCAAACCACCTGTAATTTAACTAAGTTATAGCGTGGTAATGTAGGGATTCTTTTTCTTTACATGGGCTCAGAGCAAGAGAGCAATCTTTGGACAGAATGATCTTTCTCCCCATGTGAAGCTAGTTGCAAGCATGCCAGCCCTTCAGAACAGCCCAGTTTCACCAGTTCTGTGTTGGCAGTTGAGTAACTCAAGGTAGAATGCTGAATTAGAATTCAGTCCTAATCCTGCTGCAAGTGCTGGTTTTATTGGGTCATATCCTGATAGTTAGAAAATGACCCCACAGCCCCACAGTTGTACAGATCCAATACCCGCCCCTCAAGTCACATACATAGTGATATGCAAACATCAAATGTGATGAGTACAAATAAAAAGGACCCACAGTATGTAGTGAAATTCTTCACTATTGTTCTTTTATCAGTCCTTAATCTCTCCACCCTCATATATGAAATATAATAATTTTACATACTGACAAGGGTGGGTGGAGTCATAAGTTGTGCCAAACTAAATTGATTTAGACATGATGATAAGGAGGATCATAGAAGAGTGATGTATTATCAGAAAGGTACCATCTCAATTGTAGTTGGCTGTTCAGTGTATTAATCCAAAAACTGTGAGGAGCCTGAGACTGGATTTGGGGAAATCTGATTCAATGAACAAGAACTGAGCTCTAAATATTAGCGCTTATAAAATAGCCCCTTGAAAATGTCTTTTCTTTATGCTTATTTGCATGGGAAATGACATCAGTTTTGTTCTGTGTGAGAAAACTTAGCCTGGGGTAAAAATCACTTAGGTTATTGTGTCAGATCTCCCAAAAGGTTAGGTGAACCTTCAGTGAAGAAACCTAAGACTCCTCTGCTTTTCTTATAACTGCTCAAGCTTCAATCCTATTGAAAAGTGACTGGAAAAAAAGGTCATTCTGTGAAATCACTCTTTAATATTTGATGAATTATTCAGTCTTATGGGCCTACACAGTTACATCAGTCATCAGCTAAGACTGCATATGTCCACATGGGATGGTCATTAAAACTTTCAAGATGACAGGAATTCAGTTCTTCTGTCTCATTTCCCAGGAAGAAAAATACGGCATAAAGTCTTCAGAGTTAAAAGGAAAAGAAAAAGGTGTGCATACAGACACACACACATACACATACACAGACGTGCACACACAGGCACATACACGGATATGTACATGAGTCTTTCTAACCTAGAGATGCCACATTATTTAGTGGCAAAGAGCCATATTCTAAGTGGCAAAGTGAACAGGAGACACTTTTTTTTTTTTTTTTGAGACAAAGTCTCTCTCTGTCTCCCATGCTGGAGTGCACCACCACACTCAGCTAATTTTTGTATTTTTAGTAGAGACGGGTTTTTACCGCATTGGCCAAGCTGGTCTAGAATTCCTGACCTAGTGATCCACCCACCTCGGCTTCCCAAAGTGCTGGGATTACAGGCGTAAGCCACCACGCCCGGCCTCAATTTATTTTTATAGAGACAGGGTCTTGCTATGTAACCTAGGCTGGTCTCAAACTCTTCAAGCAACCCCGCTGCCTTAGCCTCCCAAAATGCTGGGATTACAGACATAAGCCACCATGTCAGCTACAACACCAAATTATATTGGTAAGACTAATTAATGTTGTTTATTAAATAATAAAAGGAAAATCTATCTATCTATCTATCTATCTATCTATCTATCTATCTATCTATCTATCTATCTATCTATCTATCTATCTATCTGTCTATTTTTTGAGATAGAGTCTCGCCCTGTCCAGGCTGGAGTGCAGTGGCGCGATCTCAGCTCACTGTAACCTCTGCCTCCTGGGTCCAAGCAATTCTCTGCTTCAGCCTCCCCAGTAGCTGGGATTACAGGTGCCCACCACCATGCTTGGCTAATTTTTTGTATTTTTAGTAGAGATGAGATTTCACCATGTTGGCCAGGCTGGTCTTGAACTCCTGATCTCATGATCCACCAGCCTCCCAAAGTGCTGGGATTACAGGTGTGAGCCACGGTGCCCAGTCAGAAACCTATACATTTTTAAAAGATGCCTAGGGAGGCGGGAAGCAGTGGCTCACACCTGTAATCCCAGCACTTTGGGAGGCCGAGGTGGGCAGATCACTTGAGGTCAGGAGTTCTAGACCAGCCTGGCCAACATGGTAAAACCCCAACTCTACTGAAAATAGAAAAACTAGCTGGGTGTGGTGGTGTGCACCTATAATCCCAGCTACTTGGGAGGCTGAGGCAGGAGAATAACTTGAATCCGGGAGGTAGAGGTTATGGTGAGCCAAGATCATGCCACTGCACTCCAGTCTGGGCAATAGAGCAAGACTCCATTTTAAAAAATAATATTTTTTTTAAAAAAAGATGCCTAGAGAAAATATGTGTGAAGTAGTTCATACTCACACTGTAATTATATATGTATACACACACACACACACACACACACACACACACACATATATATATATATATTTTTTTTTAAATAGAGACGGAATCTGCCTTTGTTGCCCAGGCTGTTCTCAAACTCCGGGGCTCAAGTGATCCTCTTGCCTTGGCCTCCCAAAATGCTGGGATTACAAGTGTGAGCCACTGCCTATGGCCACTAAGTATAATTTTCTGAATATGACATTGCAGTTTCTGACATTAGACTCTTTTTATTAACAGCTTTACTGAGGTAACAGCTTTAATGAGGTAAGCAGTATGATGATGGCAATTCTGTCCATTGCTTAGACAATTCTTCCATTCTCCACCAAAACAAAAAATATTGTTGGCCGGGTGCGGTGGCTCACGCCTGTAAATCCCAGCACTTTGGGAGGCCAAGGCAGGTGGATCAGTTAAGGCCAGGAGTTTGAGACCAACATAGCGAACATGGTGAAACCCCATCTCTACTAGAAAAAACACAACAAAATTAGCTGTGTGTGGTGGCGGGCGCCTGTAATCCCAGCTAGTCGGGAGGCTGAGGCAGGAGAATCGCTTGAACCCAGGAGGCAGATGTTGCAGTGAGCCAAGATCATGCCATTGCACTCCAGCCTGGGTGACAGAGGTAGGCTCTGTCTCAAAAAGAAAAAAAAGTATTCTCAAGGACAATAAAAAAACAATGAGTTTAACCTCTAGCAAAGAATTTTGTTAGGCTACTGATTCTGATAGCACCAGCCTCTCCCTTTGCTTCAGAGCTATCTCCGATTTCCCAGTCACAGCCAGAGGGGAGGGCTAGACCTGGGCTAGAGCTAGGAGGAAAGAGCTAAAGTAAGGGCCCTAAGAGAAGACTGTGGCTGGTTGCAAAGGTGATTGTGGGCTGTGATTAGCTGCATTCCAACCCAAGGGTTGTTCCTTCTGCATTACCTGGGTAAGTGACCCGCACTGTCTGGGGTTCCCTTTCCCCATTTATACAGTAGGGACAATAAAACCTACTTTTCATAGTAGTAAATGTTTCTTGAAAGTTTGTTTATTGTCATGTATAATTCATTTATATTATTTCATGTATTTCTACTTGCCCATTACTTGTTTGACCACGGAATTGCAGCCCATTTCCACAGTGGTTCTCGTTGCTTGCCTTTGTTCATTTCATCCTTGTCATTAATCTACTGGACTAGTTCTATGACAACTCAGACAGATTCCTCCTAGCCCGGGACTTGTCATTTGATGTTTAATAAAACTCTTAGGTGGCACTGATAATGTTCTTCAAACATTCATTAAATAAAAATTTCCTCAGTAATTTTTTTATTGAGAGCCTATGCGCTCAGCATTATGTACTGAGGACTATGCCAAATGATATATCTAGAAATTTATAAATCCTGACTGGAGAAAACCTTCTGGACACACTTAGGAAAAGGATTAGGCAAATATTTTTTAAATGTGTAACAGATAGGGCTAATAAAAGGTGGAATGCTAGGTGTGTCATGAGTTAAAGACAATTTTGATTTAATTTCAAGAAGTTTTCTGATGGGGAAGAATATGAATTAAGAAATTGGAAAGTCAGAGTGAAATAGTAATTAGGAGACTTTATCTTCCGGCCATGAATTTGCTATAAAATTTTGAGCAAGACATTTAATTTTCCTGGACTCTAGTTACTTTATCTGTAAAACAGAATTTAGGGGTAGCAAACTGAAAAAATACTCTTCTAAAAAACTCATGCGTTCAAGAGAACATCAAAATGGAAATTATGAACTATTTTTATGTGTACAACATATCAAAACTTGTGGACAACTAGAAAGATAATGGGAATTAGTGTCAGAATGAAATGCATAAATAGAAATGAATTTATTCAAAATATAAGACAGATTGAGAATAATTGAACTAAATGTGCAATTCAAAAGCTAGTAAGAAACAAATAAAAGTAGCAGAAGGAAATAAAATTAGCAATGGAAATTAAGGAAATAGAAAAAAATAATAAAAATATTGATATAACCAACAAAACCAAAAGCTATTTTTGGGAGATAATCCAGACAAGGTAATTTGTGGAAAGAAAATTATAGGCTAATTTCACTTATGAATTTAGATGCCAAATTTCTAATTTACTAACAAATCATATTCAATAATGCATTAAAAATACATTACAAGGACTACACAGTGGTTCATGCCTGTAGTCCCAGCATTTTGGGAGGTCGAGGTGGGAGGGTCCCTTGAGCCTAGGAGTTTGAGACCAGCCTGGGCAACATGGTGAAACTCCATCTCTACAAAAAATACACAAATTAGTCAGGCATGGTGGCATATGCTTGTAATCCCAGCTACTCTAGAGGCTGAGGTGGGAGGATCACCTGAGCTCAGGGAGGTTGAGGCTGCAGTGAGTCATGATTACATCACTGCATTCCAGCCTGGGTGACAGAGTGAGACCCTGTCTCAAATGACAACAATAACAACATTGTAATCAAATAAGATTTATCCCAATATCTGTCAGCCCAAGCTGGTGCCATCATAGCTCACTACAGCTTCAAACTCCTGAGCTCAAGAAATCCTCCTGCTTCAGCCTCCCGAGTAGCTGAGACTACAGGTGCATGCCAGCATGCCAGGCTAATTTTATAATGATTATTTTTAAAGGTTGGGCATAAACATTTGTATATAATATACCAATCATGTAAAAATTAGAATGTATGTATAATTATGTTAAAAAAAAAGACTGGGTGCACCCTGAGGTTAAGCATTCAGAAGATAAAACAGCACATATCTAGTATTCCTGTCTGCAGTCTCCTCCTCAAAAAAAATTTAACCTGAATCTGATTATAAAAAACAAACAAGGCCAGGCACGGTGGCTCACGTCTGTAATCCCAGCACTTTGGGAGGCCGAGGTAGGCAGATCACGAGGTCAGGAGTTCGAGACCAGCCTGGCCAACATGCTGAAACCTTGTCTCTGCTAAATATACAAAAATTAGCCAGATGTGGTGGCACACGCCTATAGTCCCAGCTACTTGGGAGGCTGAGGCAGAAGAATCACTGGAACCGGGAGGCAGAGGTTGCTGTGATCCAAGATCACACCACTGCACTCCAGCCTGCACAACAGTGTGAGACTCTGTCTCAAAAAAAAAAAAAAAAATCTAGTTTGTGGGACATACTACAAAACAACTGGCCTGCAATCTTTAAAATTGTCAGTGTAGGGAAAGAACTAAAGAGAGTAGAGATTGTTCTAGATTAAAGAAGGGTAAAGGGACATGTAAACAAAATGTAATGGATTTTCTTCCATTGACTCTGGATTTTTTATTTTTTTAAGTTATAAAAGACATGACTAGAACAGAATTGGAGCCCAGGTGTGGTGGCTCACACCTGTATTTCCCAGTTTTGGAAGGCTGGGGTGGGAGGATCTCTTGGGGCCAGGAGTTCAAGACCAGCAAACAAGGCCAGGCACGGTGGCTGGGCAACATAACAAGATCCCATTTTTTCAAAAAAAAATTTAAATTAAAAAAATTAAAGAAAAAGTTTTTAAAAAGAGAACAATAATTGGGAAAATTTGAATGTGGACTTTATATTAGATAATAGGATTGTATCAATGTTAAATTCCTCAAGTGTGATCAGAGTATTGTGATTATGGGAAAGAATGCTATCATTCTTAGGAAATACATATTGAAAGCTTTAGGATTAAAGGGTCACGAGACCAACTCTCGAGAGTGTGTGTGTGTGTGCGTGTGCACGTGTGTGTCAGTCAGAGAGGGCTACACAGAGAAAAAATAAATGTGGTAATATATTAATAATTGGTGAATCTAGGTGAAGAGTATAAGCTGTTTATCCTAGTATTACAACTCTTCAAGTGATTTGAAAGTTGAGAAAATCATCTTTTAACAGTAAATGCAAGATCAGAAGGAATCGAGGTATTAAGCATAGCTTTATTTTATTGTAAAATTAAGATACATTTTTACACTTTTTGGCCAGGTGCAATGACTCACACCTGTAATCACTTTGGGAGGCTGAGGCGGCTGGATCACTGAGGTCCGCACTTTGAGACCAACATGGCCAACATGGTGAAACCCTGTCTCCGCCTAAAAACAGAAAATCAGCTGGGTAAGGTGGCCTGAGCCTGCGGTCCCAGCTGCTTGGGAGGCTGAGGCAGGATAATCACTTAAACTACACTTTTCTGTAGTTCTGTATTTTCAGTATTTCAACATGTTGAGCCTGTTTTTATTATTGGCAAATAATTAAAGATAGAAAAAAGACTGGGAGCAGTGGCTCACGCCTGTAATCCCAGCACTTTAGGAGGCTGAGGTGGGTGGATCACCTGAGGTCAGGAGTTTGAGACCAGCCTGGCAAACATGGCAAAAACCCATCTCTACTAAAAATACAAAAATTAGCTGGACATGGTGGTGGGTGCTTATTATCCCAGCTACTCAGGAGGCTGAGGCAGGAGGATGGCTTGAACACTGGGGTTGGAGGTTGCAGTGAGCCGAGATCAAGCCATTGCACTCCAGCCTAGGCAAAAGAGCAAAACTCCGTCTCAAAAAAATAAAAATAAAATAAAGAAAAAATGACAGATTATTTTTTATTAGGAATATCCATTTTAGTTTTGTGTACCTGATGCTATAAATTCTTTAAATGACTTTATTTAACTTTGTACATGGCAGAAATTTTGCCCTGAAATTGAAATGAGATGATTAGGAGATATCATTCAGAACCACCATGTATGTTGGTTTTAAAAGACACGAGTTAACAACATGGATGATCCTTTAAAGCATTATGTTTATTATATTAAATGTCTAAGAAAGGCAAATATATAAAGACAGAAAGTTTAGTGGTGCCTAGGGTTGGCAATGGGGATAACTGTAAACGGACATGAGGTTTCTTTTTTGGGTAATGGAAATGTCCCAAAATTAGATTGGGACTGTGGTACACAACTCTGTAAATATAATAAAATTCATTGAATTGTATACTTAGAATTGATAGAGACAGGAGGCAGGGAAATTCTGGGAAGAAGAGGGCAGGTCCCTGGCAATGGCCCCACCGTCAAACTGAAAAGCCTGGTGCCATGGCCGAAAGTGAGAACTTACATTCCTGTTTTCCTGCTCAAATGTTGCCTTTTCCAAAAGCACCCATGGCCCACCCTGCCCACCCATCCTATACCTATAAAAACCCCAGAACTCAGCCAGCAGAAAAGAGAAGCAGCTGGATGTCAGAGACTACAGTTGGACGTTGGAGAGAAGCAGTTCCTGACTTCAGAGGGAGAGTTTGATAGCATAGCTTCAGAGAGGAGTCAGGCCAGGGATGGCCAGACTCCAGGGGAAGATCACCTCCCCATTTGTCCCCTTTTCAGCTCCCCCTCATGTGAGAGGCGGAATGCAGTGGTACCCAGTGAGTAGAGTCCATGGCCCTGCCAGCACTGAAGCAGCCAGCTAGTTCTGGCATCCTGGCACTCCAGTTCCCGCCAGTGAAAGGGTCAGGAAAACGTCCTGCTTCAGAATGGGTGCATTTTATAGTATATAAGTATCTCAGATGTTACATGAAGGTATGTAGATTAAAAGACGTTAGCCAGATGAAACATGCAATCTCAATTTGAAGGGACTTAAAGGTATAAGAAGTCTATTGTAACTACTTGTGAAATATTCAGTAAAATCTTATTGTTCTATGCTTAGATTTTCCACATTTTTACCAAAAGAAGCATCATAAATTCAGACTGCCTGGAGGTATTTAGATGTAGAGGAACATTTGATTTATAGAATTATTCTCTAAAACATATTTTAATAAATGTAAAGTATACACAATGACTAGAATTAAGCTAGTAGAGGATCAGAGAAGACCCCCTCCTTAATTATTAAGTTGCTCTGTAACTACAATTTAAAATCTTAATTCCTTCAGCAAATGAGTATTGAATGTTTACTAAGGCCAGTTTTAGGTTTTTTTTTTTTTTTTTTTTTTTTTTTCCCAAAGACGAGGTCTCACTATTTTTCCCAGGCTGGTCTCCTGCTCTTGGGCTCAAGCAATCCTCCCATACTCAGCCGCCTGAGTAGCTGGGATTACCAGCTATTGTAGCCAGATCATATTATGGCCAGTTTTAGAGATAACTGCCAAGATATAATTGTATTTAGCTAATGATAGATATAAATATTTTAAAATACTATTTGGAGCCAGGTTTTACATGCTTCATTTCTCAAATTTTTTCTTTCTTTCTTTCCTTTCTTCCTTCCTTCCTTTCTTCCTTCCTTCCTTCCTTCCTTCCTTCCTTCCTTCCTTCCTTCCTTCCTTCCTTCCTTCCTTCCTTCCTTCCTTTCTTCCCTCCCTCCCTCCCTTTCTCTCTCTCTCTCTCTCTCTCTTTCTTTCTTTTGATAGATCTTATTTTGTCACTCAGGCCAGAGTGCAGTGGCACAATCTTGAGTCACTGCAACTTCCACTGCCCGGGTTCAAGCAATTCTCCTGCTTAGCCTCCCGAGTAGCTGGGACTACAGGCGTATGCCACCATGCCCAGATAATTTTTGTATTTTTAGTAGAGACAGAGTTTCACCATGTTGGCCAGGTTAGTCTCGAATTCCTGACCTCAAGTGGTCCACCCACCTCGGCCTCCCAAAGTGTTGGGATTACAGGCGTGAGCCACTGCGCCTCACCTACATACTTAATTTCTTTTTTTTTTTAACCAAAAAAATTTGTTTCGTTTAAAAAAGTATTTAGAACACATAAAACAAGGCAACATTGATTCTTTTTTCTCATCTTCTGGTATGGAATCTGTTGATGGCTCCTCCCCTGTTGTGCTGTTGCTCTCTGAGCCAGTGTTACTGTCACTGGTTCCTTCCTCTGCCATAATGTCGACCCCTCCTGCCACTCTCCTTATCCTCAGGAGTAGACGTGCCTTCTTCACCATTCTGTTGGCTCTCTGTCATTTCTTCAAGGTGTGTCTCCTCTGTCTCCATTGGAATGTTGTCGTCATCTTTCTTCTCCTCGCCTTTGTTGGCTGCTTGTTATTCCTCAGGAAGGATGTTACTCTGACTGCCTCCTTCTCCCTTTCCTCTTGCCCTTTGCGGGCCTGTTCCTCTGCCTGTGCAATCTCAGCTGCAATTGTCTCCATATCCACTTCTACTTTCAGACAGCATAACCTTTTAAGTTCATTGTTAAGTGAATCTATGCTTTCCAGGAATTTCCTCTTTTTCTCCTGGTGTCGTTCCTCTATTTGAAGAATTTCAGCTTCTGGTTTTCACTGATGAACCATTAAGGACTGGACCTGTCGTTGGATCTGTCGTTTGAGGACCTGCATTCTAGCTGTTCTAACAACTGGCCAAACGTCTGGCACCACACTCCCACTAAGGATTTCACTAATGAGGCGGTGGTTCCTCTGGAAACGGTCGGTGACTGGATGCTTCACTGAAAAGCCATCATCATAATCATCTGGATCTTCGGCAGGCTGAATGCACATGTACGGTTCTCCTTTCTCCAAGCGAGACTGTCTCTGTTGACTTTCTCCCTGCTGCATGACTTTTTGCATTTAAGTAAGCAAGGTACACGGGGGAATTATGATAGGCCTTCATAGATTCATTGTACTCTATCTTTTCTGCTTTGTATTCATTTAAATATTCTTGTTTTTCATCAGCGAGATCTCGCCGGATGCCACCAATAATCTAGCCAATCTCCCACAACTTTAGGTCAGGGTTGGAAGATTTACTTGGTCCCAGACCTTTCTGCTGTACCTCATGTAGGGCATCAGCAGCTTATCTGGTGACTTTCAGGGTTTGGAATCGTAATAGCAGAGGATGCCGTAACCCAGCTGTTGGTGGCCGGGTTTCCTCCCAGGCTGTAGTTGTTGGTGAGATGACTGTATGGACTGTATCCCACAAACCCTGGTGTGCTGGGCATTTGTGTTGCAGGAGCCGGCGTGGGAGGTGGGGCATAAGATGGTCTTTTTGATATTTTGGAAGATTAAGTTCTCAGTTCCTTAAGAATGAATCCGAGACACTGTGGGCAGAAAAAGTGTCCGCAACTCTGGCTTCACTTCCCTTTTCATGCTTAATTTCTAAGCAGACCCTTTAAAAAAAAACGGTAATACAAATGTAAGTTTACTCTCAGTCCATGAATCCTGGTGGTTAATGCAGTCTGAATTTGTGAGATCTTATTGTGCTTTGGAAAGGTGAAGCCAGCTGGGCTTCTGGATCAGGTGGGGACTTGGAGAACTTTCCTGTCTAGTTAAAGGATTGTAAAAACACCAATCAGCACTCTGTGTCTAGCTAAAGGTTTGTAAACGCACCAGTCAGCACTCTGTAAAAATGCACCAATCAGCCCTCCGTGCCTAGTTAAAGGTTTGTAAACGCACCAATCAGCACTCTGTAAAAACGCACCAATCAGCGCTCCATGTCTAACTAAAGGTATGTAAATGCACCAATCAGCACTCTGTAAAAACAGCCCAATCAACACTCTGTAAAATGGACCAATCAGCGCTCTGTACAATGGACCAATCAGCAGGATGTGGGTGGGGCCAAATAAAGGGATAAAAGCTGGCCACTCATGGCAACCCACTGGGGTCCCCTTCCATGCTGTGGAATCTTTATTCTTTTGCTTTTCACAATAAATCTTGCTGCTGCTCACTCTTTGGGTCCACACTACTTTATGAGCTGTAACACTCGCTGCCAAGGTCTGCAGCTTCACTCCTGAAGTCAGTGAGACCACGAACCTACCAGGAGGGAGGAACAAACAACTCTGGATGCACCACCTTTAAGAGCTATAACACTCACTGCAAAGGTCTGTACAGGCTTCACTCCTGAAATGAGCAAGACCATGAACCCACTGGAAGGAAGAAACTCTAGACACATCTGAACAGCTGAAGGATCAAACTCCGGACACACCATCTTTAAGAACTATAACACTCACTGCGAGGGTCTGTGGCTTCATTTTTGAAGTCAGCGAGACCAAGAACCCACCGGAAGGAACTAATTCCGGACACATTTTCACATGTATTAATGAGGTTGTGCTCAGTAAATCTAAACAACTCTATAAGATATTAATTAAAAGGTATTTAATCAGAATTAGATTAATATTCAAATTCAAATTGTGGCAATCAATTCTAAAGCACAGTGATAGCAGGACATTTTTTTTTTTTTTTGAGACAAAGTCTTCCTCTGTCATCCAGGCTGAGGTACAGTGGTGTGATCTCGGCTCACTGCTCTGCCCACCTTGGCTTTGAAAGTGCTGGGATTATAGGAGTGAACCTTCACACCTAGCCTCCTGGAAAACATTTTTATTTTTATTTTATTTATTTATTTTTGAGACAGTCTCGCTCTTGTCATCCAGGCTGGAGTGCAATGGCACAATCTCAGCTCACTGCAACCTCCACCTCCCAGGTTCAAGTGATTCTCCTGCCTCAGCCTCCCAAGTGTCTGGGATTACAGGTGTGCACCACCACACCCAGCCAATTTTTGTATTTTTAGTAGAGACAGGGTTTCACCATGTTGGCCAGGCCGGCTCGAACTCCTGACCTCAGGTGATCCGTCCGCCTTGTCCGGTTTCACCATGTTAGCCAGGCTGGTCTCAAACTTCTGACCTCAGGTGAGCTGCCTGTCTCGGCCTTCCAGAGTGCTGGGATTCCAGGCGTGACCCACCGTGCTGGCCCTGGAAAACATTTGTAAAGGCTCCTCAGTGATAGCAACTCAGTACTCATCTTACTGTCTTCCTTCCTTCCCTATTTCACTGGCCCTGCTGACATTCATGCCCACTGGCTCCATTTTTTCAAATACACTCTGCATGTGAGCTTTGTCTCTTATTTTGAGGAACTCAGGCTAAGATATATGGGATATTTGATATATGCAATATATAGTACTTGATAGTAAATTTTTGTTGCTTAAATGACAATGTTGTGCCAATAATATTTGCATTACTCACTTTACTTGGATCATTCAGGTAGCATGAATCTTATATAAAATATGTGCCTAATCTGATAGAGAGTAAGTCCCTCATGCACATTTGATGGCAAAATCTTCATAGTATAGTTCTGATTACATCTGTCATTCAAACCACTTAACAGTATATCAGGGTCATTGTCATTGAAAATCAGCTTAGGCCACAGTGGAAGAAAATAGCAATGTTATAGGATCTCTGGGGTGTCAGTTTTCTTCCTGGAAACCTCTGTGGCTGGTGGCACTTTTGCCTGAGTTCTTGTCCTGCATCCAGGAAGAATGAGGTACGCAGACAAGTGAAGGGTGAAGAAGACGAAGAGGAGTTTTATTTAGTGTTAGAACAGTTCAGAGGACACCCGCAGTGGATAACTCCTTTCTGCAGGCAAGTCGTCCCATTGAATATTCAGCTCTCAGCAGAGAGAAGGCCCTGGAAAGGTTGGCAGAGAGGAGGCCCTGGAAAGGGTGGCTCCTCTCCGCAGGCTGTGCAGACATCTCTGCAGGCCTCTGAAGCGCTCAGCAGAGAGGGTAGCTCCTCTTTGCAGCTGGTCCTCCTGTTGTCTCTCCATCTTCTGCCCTCTGCCCTGCTCTGGCTGAGCCCGAGGCTTTTATGGACCTCAGAGGGGAGGAAGTGCCAGCCAATTGGTCCATGGGTGGCCATGGGCAGCCCAAAGGAGGCACCACAAGTCCCCACTCCAGTTCATGAACTGGTAGCCCAGTGCTCAGCCCTTAGGCCCTCCCTGGCCTGAAGTTGGGCCTTACTGGGAATCAGCCCCCTTCTGCCCAGGAGCCTGTCTGCCTCCCTTGGCCATCCATGGCAGGGTGCTGGCACCAAAGGGCACCTGCAGGCCACCACCCAGCCACCCTCAGCTTCCCCTCCTGTGCTCCTCAGCTCCCAAAATCCAGAGGGGACCGAGGTGGCAGAGGGATGGCATGTCAGCACTGGCCCAAGCCTACGCACACCTGGCCTGGCTTGTGTGCCTCCAAGATCAGAGCAAGCCCTGGGAGTGGGGAGATGCTAGGCAGTGGGAGCAGACACCTCTGAGTCTGCAAAGGCATGGGGGGTCCTTTCCAGGACTCCCAAGCCTGCAGGATACCTTGCGCTGCAGCCCCAGTTTTCAGTGGGGTGGGGTGGGGCTCCCGCCTGTTGCGTGGAGCTGGAGGCCCTGATCCACAGTCAAGACTTGGGTGGCTGTAGCCCCGCCCAGGAAGGCAGAGCTCCTGCCATCTCCCGGCTCCCGAGAGCACAGAGATGCTGAAGTTGCAGCTGTAGCCTAGGTAGCTGCGGTTGTACCTGGGGAGGTCCTGCCCCACCAACTTGTAAGGGGCAGAGTTCCCGCTTGTCCCTGGCTCCCAGCGCCTCTCACCAGCAACCGGCAGCGCCCCCTCGAAGCCTGGGGCACAGGCTCCAGGTCCTCACTGGGCCTGGACCGGCATCTGGTGTAGGGGCGATATTGCTGAAAGCTCCCGCTGTGGTCCTGGGCTCAGGATTGGCGTGGAGCTCCCCCTTGCCAGGCGGGCGACTTGGGCAGGCCCCACTGTGGCGGCCCCCAGGGTGGCGGGCTGGGGGTGGGGGGTTTGCGGTGGGGTGGAGGAATGGGGGTAGAGGGGTGGGGGCTGTCTGCCTCCTCCCTGCACCCTACTTGCAGTGGCTAGCATGATGGCAGCGGCACACCAGATGGCCCACTGCTGCCATCAACAGTATAATAACAATAGAGGGCCGGGTTGCGGTGCCTCATGCCTGTAATTCCAGCACTTTGGGAGGCCAAGGCAGGCAGAACACTTGAGGCCAGGAGTTGGAGACCAGTCTGGCCAACATGGAGAAACCCCCATCTCAACCAAAAATACAAAAATTAGTTTGACATGGTGGCATGCACCTGTAATCCCAGCTATTCAGGAGGCTGAGGCAGGAGAATTGCTTGAAACCGGGAGGTGGAGGTTGCAGTGAACTGAGATCACACCACTGAACTCCTACCTGGGCAACAGAGCGAGACTCTGTCTCAATAATAATAATAAACAATATAAAATGATGTTCAGGCCAGGCATAGTGGCTCAAGCCCGTAATCCCAGCACTTTGGGAGGCCGAGGTGGGTGGATCACCTGAGTCCAGGAGTTTGAGATCAGCCTGGCCAACATGGCGAAATCCTGTCTCTATCATTTTGCCGGGCTTGGTGGCTCGCGCCTGTACTCCCAACTACTCAGGAGGCTGAAGTGGGAGGATCCATTGAGCCCGGAGGTCCAGGCTGCAGTGAGCCGTGATCGCACCACTGCACTCCAACCTGGGCAACAGAATGAGACCCTGTCTGTATGAGATTCAGGTTCTGTATGCCTAGGCTTTCTTTTTGTTTGAAGAAGGCATGCCTGCCCCCAAAAATAAATAAATAGAAAGCAGGCTTCTTACTCTTACAGAGACCTCTCCCAGCTGCTCTCCAACCAACTGGAGAATTCTGTGTTAATGTTAAACAGTCTCCCCAGTGCAGCCTTTGAAGAATTCTGGACATTACCCCAGTTTCCTGAATGAAGTTCTTGCTCCACGATTGACCCCTTGTCCTGCCTTTAGTGTTTATTCTTCAACGACCCAATTATCCCAGATTTCTGCTGGTGGTCTAAGTATAATACAGTTTACTGAAATGTATTGTTAGACTCATTCTAGAATGAGCTGTTATGAGATATGTAGGCACAAGCCGAGTTTTCTGTTCCACATTAAAAATGAGCTGCAATTTAGGTGAGTTCTTAGTAAATGTTTGTGTGCAGAGAGATCTCATTGAAACAGCAATCAATTCTTCATTAACTTTGCTATTAGAAGCAAGCAATAATATAATTCTCCCAAAATAGTGGATAAACTATAATATACTTTGAATTAAATTTAATGGATTTCTTCCCACTCAGTGGATTTGACTGCCTAAACTCTTTTGGTCTGAATTTTAAATGATTTCACATCCCCGTGCACATATTGTGGTGTGGCCATGGGAGACCTGATTGGTGATGGGTGAGAGGTTCAAGGTGGTCTGGGAATGGAAATGGCCCATGGGAAGTTCACATGCAGATAATGAAGTGGTGGTTGTACCTGAAATAGTGATCAAAATGCTATTCAATCTGTGTAGAGACTTCAGTCTCTGTTCTTCTGAGGCCTTTCCTGCATAGGACAAGCTTTTAAAATGATCCCCATGTTCCTTCTTTCCTTCTTGAGAATGGAATTTAAACTTACATTTTAAATCTTCGGTTCAGTGCTTTAAAGGTAAAGTTGATAATTTATTATAATTATCAAAAAAATAAAACCCACTTTCTAGTCCTTCTCTTCATGGAATATTCTATCTGTCACTATGTAGACAATGGCCTGCAATGGAATAAAATTGGTGAATGCTAAATATATAAGATAGCAACACAATTTTATTCTAATATGCATGCTCATTTGCTATCATCACATTTATCAGGGAACGAGTAGCCTCAAATAGTCCTTTAAGTGTGTTGTTATTGTCCCTGTTTTCCGTTAAGTTTTGTGTGTTTTCCTGGTCTTACTACTAATATTACTATATTTAGTTATATTGCAAACACAATCTTTTGTAGGCTTTTGCTTTTTTTTTGGCAGGCTTTTCTCTTCCTAGATGTCTGTCATGAAAAACGAACCAACCAACCAACCAGTCAAATAAACAGCAAAAGCTCAATTACACACACACAAAATTAAGACAACCAGGAAAACTCAAATGTTTACTCAGAATCAATTATCTTACTAAGAAGCCGTAATTGCAGTTTTTACATATGTACCAGGCACTAACCATATGCTCAGTCCCCAGCAGATGTATGCATCAATGAGGCCTCGCTATCATGGTTTCTAAATTATTTTGCTGTCATTATTTCACATTAAAATCATTCTTATCTAATTTCCAAAGATCCATATTGTGCCTATATGTAATTGGTGGATTAATAGGTATTTACAATTGTTGTAGGGCTTCTTAGTTCAAGTAAAGGCCAGGTTCTTGTCACATGGCCATGAGAAATTAGGCTCGCAGACACTTTGAAAGGTAAGAAAAATGGAATTTATTGGGTGAAAAGGAAAAAGAGGGAAATGGGGGCCTCTCGCTTCCTAGCTGGTTTCCACCATCACAGATTGAATCCCAGGTTCCACCCTAGAACAGGAGAGGCCAGGCTGGAATCCCAGACTCCTCTCCCATGCAAAGGGCGCGAACTTCCACGGCTCACTCCATTCTCCCGGTGTGCAGGCCAGTTGGAGTTTCTCCCGGGACCCCTTTATACTTGGCTGTCTCATAATGATTTGGAAGTCTCTGATTGCCTTTAACCTGAAGAAAATATATCTTTGGTGAAACACGAACCAAATTGTTCGCCTACTTCCCATTTGTCCTTTGTTTAGAATAAGATTATGTAAATACACCTCTGAGCTGGGGATGAGGTTTGGGGAAGTTGCCTCAGTTTGTGCCCTTATTGATATGTAAAAACACCATTGCATGGCATTTTTGTCTCCTAAAGAACAGGAAGTAGATATTTAATTAATGACACCAAAGTTGGACCAACCTTATATGTTTGTAGTTTTTCTTTTTATTATATACATAAATATATACATACATATATATAAAATTAATAGTGTAGGCCTTGCGCAGTGGCTTACACCTGTAATCCTAGCACTTTGGGAGGCTGAGGTGCATCACTTGAGGCCAGAGGTTCAAGACCAACCTGGCCAACGTGGCAAAACCTCCCCTCTACAAAAAATACAAAAATGAGCCAGACATGGTGGCACACGTCTGTAATCCCAGCTACTCGGGAGGCTGAGGCACAAGAATCACTTGAACCCAGGAGGTGGAGGCTGCAGTGAGCCAAGACCATGCCACTACACTCCAGCCTGGTCAGCAGTGCGAGACCTTGTCTCAGAAAAAAAAAAAAAGAAAAGAAAAAAATTAATAGTCTAAACCAAAAATAAAATTTGAAGTACCCCAACCATCTGAATGGACCCCTCCTCTCAGTCAAGGACATGCCAGAGTCATCTGAAAATCTAGTTCAGGCCATGAAAGAAGAAGGGGTTGGACATGTCTCATTATACCTCTCTAGAATTAACATCAACACACATCTTTATATAGTATTCTCTCCAAAGCCTGTTAATGGGAGACTTCATCTGCACGATGAAATGTAGGTCTCTGCAACCCCTTATCCGCAAACCCTTATCATAACCCAGACATTCCTTTCTACTGATAATAACTCTTTTAATCAATTGCCAATCAGGAAATTTTTAAATCTACCTATGACCTGGAAGCCCCATCCCCTCCCTCAGACCTTTGAGTTGTCCTGCCCTTCCAGATCAAACCAATGTAAACCTTACATGTATTGATTGATGTATTATGTCTCCCTAAAATGTACAAAAGCAAGCTGCACCCCAACAACCGTGAGCACATGTCATCAGGACCTCCTGAGGCTGTGTCACAGGTGCATCCCTAACCTTGGCCAAATAACCTTTCTAAATTGACTGAGACCTGTCTCAGACGTTTTCGTTTCACAATAGTGATGGGGTCTCACTAAGTTGCCTAGGCTTGTTGTGAACTCCTGGGCTCAAGCCATCTTCTCCTCTCTGCCTCCTAAAGTGCTGGGTTTACAGGTGTGAACCACTGCACCTGGTCCCTGTTCCTCGTTTTTCTAAGCAGACAAAATCCCATATTTCCCATCTTCTAGTCCTTAACAATGTAGCAGCCCATAAATTATCATATACTTTTTTCCCCTTTTTTTCCTGAGACACAGTTTCACTCTGTTGCCCAGGCTGGAGCGCAGTGGCCTCATCTCGGTTTACTGCAACCTCTGCCTCCCAGGTTCAAGCAATCCTCTTGCCTCAGCCTCCCAAGTAGCTGCGATTACAGGTGCACACCTTCATGTCCAGCTAATTTTTGTATTTTTAGTAGAGATGTGCTTTCACCATGTTGGCCAAGCTGGTCTTGAACTCCTGATCTCAGGTGATCTGCCCACCTCGGTCTCCCAAAGTGTTGGGATTACAGGCCTTAGCCATTGCACCTGGCCCCCTTTACTTATTTTTATCCAGTTTCTGTAGCAGTACTATTCATGAAATACACTCATTATGTACTTAGGATGAGCAGAATGATGAATGGTGTTATTAGTTGACTGCTGCGGCACAATTATCACAAAGAAGAAAATAAAATATTACTATTTGGGGGTTTCATCAACATGAAAATGGCTGGAATTTCAATTTCTGAGTTATGGTAAGGAAAATGGGAGCAGAGGGAAAAGTACAGTGGAGCAGTGAATGGGAAGGGAAGGGAAGAAGGGTTGGGGACCGGTGTCCAGTATACAATGTATTTGACATTCACAAAACTTGACTTGTATATCAAAGCCATTTTGATTATATGTTAACACCTGAGTCTTAAACAAGTGACTCATCTGGCACAACTAGTAATAAGATGAATGTTAAATTAATGTTTTATTAGAAGAGAATTATTGAACACACTGCCAAAGGCTATCCTCCTTGGACATTTTTATAATGTAGAGCTGGCCGGGTGCAGTGGCTCATACCTGTAATCCCAGCACTTTGGGAGTCTGAGGCAGGCAGATCACAAGGTCAGGAGGTTTGAGACCAGCCTGGCCAACATGGTGAAACCCCATCTCTACTAAAAATACAAAAATTAGCTGGGCGTGGTGGCGCAGGCCTGTAGTCCCAGCTACTCAGGAGGCTGAGGCAGGAGAATCGCTAGAACCTGGGAGGCAGAGGTTGCAGTGAGCCGAGATAGGGCCACTGCACTCCAGCCTGGGTGACAGTGTGAGACTCCGTCTCAAAAAAAAAAAAAAAGTTAATGTAGAGCTGGGTGGAAATGATTTGCCTCCTCTGAAGATCCTACAGATCTAAGAGGCTCTAGGGCCAAAATCTCCCCGTTCTTCCAAAGAAAAGGGTGGCACAAAGAGCTCCTGCTTTCAGTCAATTAATATGTACTCACTGGGAATATATTTCAGTTACAGAATAATTATCATTAAAAATAATTTATGCAACATTTGTATACTGTACTCATTATGTACTTAATTTTAAAAACATATCCATCATAATCAGCAAGGTGGTTTATTCTAACCTTAGTTATATAACAGAATGTGGTTTTTATTGTACTGACAATCATAAATGAAAGAAAATATGTTTCATATCGGGAGAAATGCAAAATAGCAGAACCTTCATTTAATATTAACACTTCAAAAGGAAAGCCTTTTCTAATTTTTAATTTTTTTAGAGACAGGGTCTTTCTTTGTCCTTTAGGCTGCAATGCAGTGGTGTGATCACAGCTCACTATAACTTTACTTCCTGGGCTCAAGCAATCTTCCTGCCTCAGCCTCCTGAGTAGCTAGGGCTATGGGTGCATGCCACCCTGACTAGCTAATTTTTAAATTGCTTGTAGAGAGATCTTACTATATTGCCCCCTCTGGTCGCAAACTCCTGGCCTCAAACAATCCTCCTGCCTTGGCCTCCCAAAAGTACTGGGATTACAGGCATCAACCACCGTGCTTTACCTAAAATGGAAGTTTTGATCAATAAACACTTAGTAAATGTTTTAGACACATTGACTAAGTCAAAATTGTAAAAATGGATCATTGCATCTGAAATTATCATAGGTTTTGTATGATTTCTGTGATTATGCCAAAAATCACCAACTAAGTTTCTTAGAAAATAGTTCTGGAGCTCATTTGACTAGAAGATGCTCATGAATCTCCCCTATTTTTAGGCCAGGATGTAAGCAATTCATTTCCAGAATAAAACACAAAAGCTAAGGATTATAGTTGTAGTCAGTATTTGACATAATGCATTGTCCCTACACAAATGCAAAGCTATCAGAAAAGGAGATACAGATTCAACTCATATCTTCTTACCATTTTCACTGAACTTCGCTTCTTACAAAAAAAAAAAAAAAGAAAATGCTTTGGGCATGATGCTTAATGAAAAAGAGTAGTCAGCAAGTTGTTGTTGGCTTAGCTTGGGCAAGGAGAATTTTACAGAGATCAAGTAAAAGAACAGAGAAGGAAATTTAATACCGTTGGATGCCCTTGACCAAAATTTTAATAATGAGCTTGTTTTTTAATGCCTTAATGTCTGAACTTTATGTTCTTCAGAAACACCTTGTGAAAAGTTCAGTAGTAAAGTTCAAGTGATCAATTATGTTGACAGCGTTACTACATATTATAGGATTTAGAAAATTTTTTATAAGAACTTTTAAGTTTCTGCTATATACTTGAAAGAACAAAGAAAACTTAGCACCTTTCTCAAGATGCATTTAATTGGAAGTATTTCTTTCGGAGCTCTTGTTTTTATTATCAAATAATTTGGGATGAACATTGGGGTAAAACAGTATTACTCCCATTTTACTTGAAATATACCTTGAGTTGTAATATAGTTGTACATCTACTAACCATTTTGTATGTCAGTTATGTCAGTATGTCTCTTGAATAAAGAAATTCTTTTGAAACACTGAAGGTAAACCACTAAATTGGCATTATCATTCCTGTCTATAAATAACTGTGGCAAGAAAGTACCTGGACCTTTCCAGTTTCTGATGGAAAACTTTGTTGGTATCTTTGCAGTTAACTTTATGTTTAACTCAGTGAAGGGGCTGAATCAGTCATATTTTAAATTTTCTTGAGTGTGGTAAGTGTGTATATATTGCATATAAAACAAATCATTTTGCTGGGCTTTTTCTCCTAAATCTATTCTCACGATTTTGTCTAAAAACTCTATTAATTTCCTCTTTAATCATTCTAATTTATCCTTCATATAGAAAGGGTTTGTAAACATCTACCGTATGTAAATTGTGCTGTTGCATTTAAATTTTTGTGGTCATAATATTTTTGGGATTTTATTTTGCGTCTCTGACTCCAATTTAGAGTGTATACATTTAGGATTTTCTTTTCTTCTTTTATTAATGGTATTAAAATCAGAAAAGAGGTTGGCCTTTAAGACTACTGATTTCCCGTTTTCTACAATGAAAATAACTGGAAATGTCAATTTGAATGTGTTACTAAAAATTATTTTAAAACTATTTTATTAATGTTCTTACCTTAAAAGATAAGTTAGAGCAGAGGGAGAAAATAAATGATCAAAGGAAATTTCCAGACTAAGGAATGACCCCAGTAAATTCTTTTTTCTTTGAGCTTGAAGATTTGAGATATACCTAAATGTTTGTGAATGTAATCTTTAAATACAAAGGAATATCGCTTGCTTTCATTTTAAAATTTCATTTAATTTCTTTTGAGGCAGGGTCTTTCTCTAGGCTGCCTAGGCATGATGCTTACTGGGCTCACTGGGCTCACTGCAGCCTTGACCTCCAGGGCTCAACCAATCTTCCCACCTCAGCCTCCCAAGTAGGTGGGACCACAGGCGCACACCACCACACCCAGCTAATTTTTGTATCTTTTGTAGAGATGGGGTCTTGCCATGTTGCCCAGTCTGGTCTCAAACTCCTGGGCTCAAGCAATCTGTCTGCCTCAGCCTCCCAAAGCGCTGGGATTACAGGTGTGAACCACCGCATCCAGCTGCTTTTGTTTGTTTGTATAACTTGACCTTATTTTTGTTGGCAGTGGATGGACAAAGGTCTTATTAGAATCATGATATAAACAAATGTGACAAATGTGTTTATTTCTATAATTTTACATATTCAAAAAATATATAAATACAAATGGACCCTTAGAACACGTTGAAAAGATTAGCTTATTACTCTCTTATTACTCTCTCTATTCTACAGGCTCTTATGTTCAATAAAGACTAATTGCTAAAACAGGAAAACATTTATCTTGTTCTATATAGATAGCATTTCTCAATTACATGTGATTGATGCCTTTTTTCAAGCATTCAGCATCTGTTTCAATCAGTGAAGAATCCTCCTACTTAAATAATTGTTCTGTTCCTTTATGTCTAACTCCTACATGGCCACAGTAGTCTCTAAAATGTACATTCTTAGAATATCTCTGCATAGGAGAAAATGGTGCTTATAGAGTCTTTGGAGATGCCTAATTAGAAAAATTAAAACATGAGTATTCTGTAGAAACTTAACTTGGGAGCATGAGCTGGCAGTAGCCTGAATTAACAATATGCCTTGGAAGCAGCTGTGAAGGGGTGGTTAGACTGCCAGGATTTTCATTTTAGCCCTACCACTCTAGTCAAGTTGTAAGACTGAAACCTACTGGCACCTCACTTTCCTCACTTGTGACATGGGGCAATTTCAGCTGTTTGTATAACTATGAGGACTGAGTGGGATAGAACACTTACAGCATTGAAAACCAATGTGCAGTATAGAGTAGGCATTAAATAAAATTAGCTAATACTGGAGAGATTTGGAGGGCTATTTGATTATAGCCTTTAAAAATATAAATTAATAAATTCTTTTTTCAATGTCACTTCACAGTACTGTAGCAGACATTAGGTTGTGAGAACATTCTCCAAATTAACACATTCATAAATCAGAAGAGTGTAGAAGAATCTATAACGTTTACGTTGGTTCAAAGAGGGAAAAAGTCTTTTATCCTCTTCATACATAAGAAATGCTGTTTCAAATTAATGGCATATCTTCTTTGGCACTCAAAAGCACTGAAGGAACGTTTATTAATTTCAAGAGATTTTTGAAAAATACTTGTCTCTAATGCTCAGACTTTTTCAGAAAAATCCTTAAATACAGAGGCATAGAATCTGATATTAAGAGGACATGAGTATCCAGATTTAGGCATGAATCTTGGAAAAGTTATTTAACTTCCCTGTGATTACTCACTTCTAAAAGGAGAATGATAATGCCTTCTCCCTCAAAGGGTAGAATTAAATGAGCTAATGTGTATCAGTGTAGCTTCTGAACCATACATTCAAATAACTATACTTTTCTGTTTTATAAGCATTATTTCCTTTGAGGATATAAAATTGTTTAGCTGAACTGAAATATACTATTGAAAAACTTAACAAATGCTGCTGAAATTAATCAGTTATAAGCTAAACTGTACTCATTAAAATTAGAATTAAAGTTTTGAAATATGCATTTTGTGATATCGATAGTGATGGCACACTCCTGGTCTCATTAAAATTTGTCAGAGAGCAAATTGATTAATAAACATACTGCAATATCCCCTTGCATTAGGTTCTTCATATGTAAAAATGTGTGATTTGTTGAGTTTATGTCATATTTAAACATCTGACTTTTTTTTCCCAGATGACATCTAAAAGCTATAAATAAGTATTAATAATATTACATGACTAAAGCACTGGTTAGCCAGAATAATTACTGGAGTGGAACAGTGGCATATTTTCTGTACACATTTCTCTTTAATAGTATCTATTTTTGTAGCTTAGCCATTTCGAGTATAGGTATTCCCTTCCTGCTCTTCAAGGGCATTGCTTTTAGAGAATTACTTGATTTTAATTGATCTGTTTCGCAGTACTCACAAATAGATAAATTGTGTTATAATGTTCAGCAAATTTTCTTTTTTTTTTTTTGAGACGGAGTCTCGCTCTGTGCCCAGGCTGGAGTGCAGTGGCGCGATCTCGGTTCACTGCAAGCTCCGCCTCCCGGGTTCACGCCATTCTCCCGCCTCAGTCTCACGAGTAGCTGGGACTATAGGTGCCCACCACCACGCCCGGCTAATTTTTTGCATTTTTACTAGAGTCGGGGTTTCACCGTGTTAGCCAGGACGGTCTCGATCTCCTGACATCGGGATCTGCCCGCCTCGGCTTCCCAAGGTGTTGGGATTACAGGCGTGGGCCACAGCGCCCGGCCACAAATTTTCTTTTTTCTTTTTTTTGAGATGGAGTCTCACTCTGTCACCCAGGCTGGAGTGCAGTACTGCGATCTCAGCTCACGGCAACCTCCGCCTCCCGGGTTCAAGGGATTCACCTGCCTCAGCCTCCCAAGTAGCTGGGATTATAGGCGAGCACCACGTTGTCTGGCTAATCTTTGTATTTTTAGTGGAGAGGGCGTTTCACCATGTTGGCCAGTCTGGTCTTGAACTCCTGACCTTAGGTGATCCGCCCGCCTAGGCCTCCCAAAGTGCTGGGGTTACAGGCATGTGCCACCGAACCCAGCCCAAATTTTCTATTTTTACGGTACAGTAAACACTAAACATATCAAAATATATAAGGTTGGTTTGTAATGTTGCAACTGGATTTAAGTGAGCACCGCAATAAAGGCTAATCTTTGAGTCAGCAGAAAAGTAATTCAGAGGCTGGGCGCGGTGGCTCATGCCTGTAATCCCAGGACTTTGGGAGGCTGAGGTGCATGGATCACCTGAGGTCAGGAGTTCGAGACCAGTCTGGCCAACATGGTAAAACCCCGTCTCTACTAAAAATACAAAAATTAGCTGGG
>NW_012111031.1:7706434-7709173 GCF_000951035.1 Colobus angolensis palliatus
CCGTGTTAGCCAGGATGGTCTCGATCTCCTGACCTCATGATCCGCCCGTCTCGGCCTCCCAAAGTGCTGGGATTACAGGCGTGAGCCACCGCACCCGGCCCAGCTGCTCTTTATATCTTAGTGGGACTTGATGCAGCCTAAGCAGGCAAAAATTAATACGCTTCAAAAGATCTTATTTTCTTATGTCTTATGTTAATTCTGGATTTTTTTAAACCTTTCTTTTAAAAGGAGTAACACCCCAACTCTTCCTCCCCCATCAAAACAGCTCAAACAGCACCCTTTGCTACTGGTCATTAGAATAAGTATCCGCTTCCATAGGGCTATCTCAACAGCTCTTTTATTGTCAGCTTTGGGTAAGACTTTACTATATGTGTTTATTAAGCCTCAAACCGTATCAGCACAATCATAGTGAGTTATTTAGGTGGCCCAAGGGGTGTAGACCTGCTGTTCGGAGTAATTTAAAACTTTGACTTAAAAAAACAAAACAAGAAACCTTTGACTTAAGGCTGCAGTTTGAGAGATCAAGAGCATTTTCTTTCATACTGCAGTCCAAAGAAAGGACATTCCACCCATCTACATCCATTGCAGTTTCAATCGGTTAGGGTAGTTTCCATTTTCCATTCAAAAACTATTGAAAAAGAATGTCAGATTTGCATTTCAACAATGGATGGCAGCGATTAACCAGGCATATCACTTGCAACAAAAGCTGTTGGAGAAAAAATTATTTTTGTGAAAACACAAATAGCCACGGTTCTATAAAAATACAACCATTCACATATTAATGAATTAATATGAGAACAAGTACCGTCTTCTCAAACATATTTGATTTTTATTACTGTATCACTGTGAATATTTGTGAGAGCCCATTTACTTCTAGCAGAGGTTTACATTAGTAATATAAAGTAAAAAAAATAAATTAAGCCCCAGTTTTTCTTTTCAGTGTGGGAGACCCCAGACAAAGCAACAATGTATCATAGCTTTGATACCGGATAGACTGGATGTTGAGGGTGCACTTCTATTCAATAACATGCAAAAGGTGATATAATTCATTTTTTGAAGGCTTCCCCTTGGAGCAAGGGGAAGAGTTCAGCGAAAACTAAAGGTAAAAAGTTGAACTGACAACTAGAGGTGTATCAAAACTGCAAATGACAATCGTTTTTGCTTTAACAATCTTCTGAAATAGGAATGTAAATCCGTGAGATTTCCTGAATCAGAGGTCTAACCATAAGCGCTGATTCCCCTAACAACCTAAATTTAACAAAATGAAAATTCCTCCCTACAGCTTTTCGGCTTGCTTTATCATTTTTAAATTCCTGGGAGAGACGGACATTCTCGATTATTGGTAAAAAACGCTTAGAACTAGGTTTTGACATGAAATGCCAATAAAGTAACTGCCAGTAAATTGCCCCCAATCCAACCTAACATTGCTTCTGTAGAACTATAGTCGGGCCCATGAAATGTAATATGTGTGGGTGTGTGTTTTAAAACTGGAATTTCGGATGGCTTTTTCTTTTCTAGCCCTAAAAGGCATGCTTATCATTTGTGTTGCTCACATGTCCGGGCCACCTTGCCTCTTGAGTCAAACCAATGGGGGATATAGCCAGGACAATGAACGAAAAAGGCGTCGCTGCTTGGAGACACCTGTTGAGATCAGTCGTTTACAGGGCCGGCCTGCCTCTGTCCTCCAGTTAAGGATGCATTGCAACCACTCCTCGTTAGAGAAGAGCCTACCCCAGAGGAGCTAAGGCACTTAACTGGAAACAGCTGCAACATCTGTCCGGTTGCCTCGCCCCTGCCCGTAGAAGGGCGAGGAGACCGCATGGCAGCAACCGCACTGCACAAAAGACAACACCTATCACTGGGAGCCACCGGCCTTCCGTAGACCCCGCAGCTCCCGGCGCTGGGGCATCCCCCGAGGAGGCAAGGGCCGGGGGCGAGCCCAGGTGCGGCGAGAGGGAGGAGGTTTCCGCCACGCGCCGGGGAAGAAAGCCTGACTCATGTCGTGGCAGCGGCGGCGGCGGGCTCCTGGGAACTGAAACTCGTGATGCTGTTGCTGCGGAGAAAAGCCTCATTACCCATTCCGCAGGCGGGGGACACCACCCAGGGCGCGCACACCAAGCGCCGGCGCTCCCGCCGCCTCCGCCGGCCCTTCCGCGCCGCGCCCCCTCCTCTGCCGCGTGCCCGCGCGCGCCGGCCGCGAGTGTGAAAAGAGCGGACACACCTAACCTGCGCGCGCGGCAGGCGCGCACCCTGCCCACCCTCACCGGGCCGAATCACGCAGTCCGACCCGGATTCGCTCCTTCGGCCGAAATTCCCCACCCCCACTATCCCCTCCGGCTCCACCACTCCCGGCTTCGGCGCCTCCGCCAGCCTTCGGCAATTTCCGTCGAGAGACCCGGCGCTCGCCCAGGCCCGAAGACCCCGCCGCCTCCTGCTCCGCCAGACCCGGCTTTATGTCTGCGGCGCCGAGGCGCATGTGCAGACGCCATCTTCCCTCCTCCTCCTCCGCCTGCCCCCTCCCCCTCCACCACCGCCTCCTCTCGCCGGCGGTCGCCCCTCCTCCTCCTGCGCTCCGCGCTGGTCCCTCCCCTCCCGATGCCGCGAGAGACTGGGGGATACGGTAAAACCGGGGGAGCCGAAGAAGAGCACTAGTAACAACCACCATAGCCCCCTCCCCGCCCGACACCCTCCCTCGGCACCCACCCACTCCCCCGCCCCGTTTGCCGACACCGACCAACC
>NW_012111031.1:7709764-7729634 GCF_000951035.1 Colobus angolensis palliatus
CGTGCAGAGCGGCCGAGAGGGCTTTGCAGCGGCCGCCGCCGCGGCGGGAGGAGGGGGCTGAGGCGGCTTCGGAGTTGGCCGGAGAAGGTGGGCATTTCTCGCTTTTTCTCCCCCTCCTGCGCTCTCCCTCTTCCTCCTGCCCCGCACCCCACGTGAAACGGAATATAAAGGGGGGTGTGAGGCCAGAGGGGAAAGTGAATGGCGAAGGACTGAAGGGGTCCCCCCTTCGGGTCCCCGGCCGCCCTGTTCACCCTCGTTCATCCTCCTTTCCGAAGCTCGCTCTCGAAGGCAGGAGCGACCGGCGCCTTCGGCTGAGGAGGAGGAGAAGGAGGAATCGCGCCAGGCGGAGCGTCAGGTCCCGTTTTCCTCTGCGGCGTCTCAAATACAAAGATTACGGTGCAGAAGGAAATTGCACTCGCCTCCTCGGCCCTCCCCCCGGTACCCAACACAATGCACCAGCCGCCTGAGTCCACCGCCGCGGCTGCCGCCGCTGCAGACATTAGCGCTAGGAAGATGGCGCACCCGGCAGTGTTCCCTCGAAGGGGCAGCGGTAGTGGCAGCGCCTCTGCTCTCAGTGCAGCAGGTACCGGCGTCGGTAGTAGTGCCACATCTTCCGAGGATTTTCCACCTCCGTCGCTGCTTCAGCCGCCGCCCCCTGCAGCATCTTCTACGTCGGGACCACAGCCTCCGCCTCCACAAAGCCTGAACCTCCTTTCGCAGGCTCAGCTGCAGGCACAGCCTCTTGCGCCAGGCGGAACTCAAATGAAAAAGAAAAGTGGCTTCCAGATAACTAGCGTTACCCCTGCTCAGATCTCCGCTAGTATCAGTTCTAACAACAGTATAGCAGAGGACACTGAGAGCTATGATGATCTGGATGAATCTCACACAGAAGATCTCTCTTCTTCAGAGATCCTTGATGTGTCACTTTCCAGGGCTACTGACTTAGGGGAGCCCGAACGCAGCTCCTCAGAAGAGACCCTAAATAACTTCCAGGAAGCCGAGACACCTGGGGCAGTCTCTCCCAACCAGCCCCACCTTCCTCAGCCTCATTTGTCTCACCTTCCACAACAGAATGTTGTGATCAATGGGAATGCTCATCCACACCACCTCCATCACCACCATCACATTCATCATGGGCACCACCTCCAACATGGGCACCACCATCCATCTCATGTTGCTGTGGCCAGTGCATCCATTCCTGGTGGGCCACCCTCAAGCCCAGTATCTAGAAAACTCTCTACAACTGGAAGCTCTGACAGTATCACACCAGTTGCACCTACTTCTGCTGTATCATCCAGTGGTTCACCTACATCTGTAATGACTAATATGCGTGCTCCAAGTACTACAGGTGGAATAGGTATAAGTTCTGTTACTGGCACTAGTACAGTAAATAATGTTAATATTACTGCTGTGGGTAGTTTGAATCCTAATGTGACAAGCAGCATGCTTGGTAATGCTAATATAAGTACAAGCAATATTCCTAGTGCTGCTAGTGTGAGTGTTGGGCCTGGAGTTACCAGTGGTGTTAATGTGAATATCTTGAGTGGCATGGGCAATGGTACAATTTCTTCCTCCGCTGCTGTTAGCAGCGTCCCTAATGTAGCTGCGGGGATGACTGGGGGATCGGTTTCAAGTCAACAGCAACAACCAACAGTTAACACTTCGAGGTTCAGAGTCGTGAAGTTAGATTCTAGTTCTGAGCCCTTTAAAAAAGGTAGATGGACTTGCACTGAGTTCTATGAAAAAGAAAATGCTGTACCTGCTACAGAAGGTGTGCTGATAAATAAAGTGGTGGAGACTGTAAAGCAAAATCCGATAGAAGTGACTTCTGAAAGGGAGAGCACTAGTGGGAGTTCAGTGAGCAGTAGTGTCAGCACACTGAGTCACTATACAGAGAGTGTGGGAAGTGGAGAGATGGGAGCCCCTACTGTGGTGGTGCAGCAGCAGCAACAACAGCAACAACCAGCTCTCCAAGGTGTGACCCTCCAACAGATGGATTTTGGTAGCACTGGTCCACAGAGTATTCCAGCAGTTAGTATACCACAGAGTATTTCTCAGTCACAGATCTCACAAGTACAGTTGCAGTCTCAAGAATTGAGCTATCAGCAAAAGCAAAGTCTTCAGCCAGTACCTCTGCAAGCCACTATGAGTGCTGCAACTGGTATCCAGCCATCGCCTGTAAATGTGGTTGGTGTTACTTCAGCTTTAGGTCAGCAGCCTTCCATTTCCAGTTTGGCTCAACCCCAGTTACCATATTCTCAGGCGGCTCCTCCAGTGCAAACTCCCCTTCCAGGGGCACCACCACCCCAACAGTTACAGTATGGACAACAACAACCAATGGTTTCTACACAGATGGCCCCAGGCCTTGTCAAATCAGTGACTCAAAATCCTCCTTCAGAGTATGTACAACAGCAGCCAATTCTTCAAACAGCAATGTCTGGACAGCCCAGTTCTGCAGGAGTGGGAGCAGGAACAACAGTGATTCCTGTGGCTCAGCCACAGGGTATCCAGCTGCCAGTGCAGCCCACAGCAGTCCCAGCACAACCTGCAGGGGCATCTGTCCAGCCTGTTGGCCAGGCTCAGGCAGCAGTGTCTGCTGTACCTACTGGCAGTCAGATTGCAAATATTGGTCAGCAAGCAAACATACCTACTGCAGTGCAGCAGCCCTCTACCCAGGTTCCACCTTCAGTTATTCAGCAAGGTGCTCCTCCATCTTCGCAAGTGGTTCCACCTGCTCAAACTGGGCTTATTCATCAGGGAGTTCAAACTAGCGCTGCAAGCCTTCCTCAACAATTGGTTATTGCATCCCAAAGTACCTTGTTAACTGTGCCTCCCCAGCCACAAGGAGTAGAACCAGTAGCTCAAGGAGTTGTTTCACAGCAGTTGCCTGCAGTTAGTCCTTTGCCCTCTGCTAGCAGTATTTCTGTTACAAGTCAGGTTAGTTCAACTGGTCCTTCTGGAATGCCTTCTGCCCCAGCAAACTTGGTTCCACCGCAAAATATAGCACAAACCCCTGCTACCCAAAATGGTAATTTGGTTCAAAGTGTTAGTCAATCTCCCTTGATAGCAACTAATATAAATTTGCCTTTGGCACAACAGATACCACTAAGTTCTACCCAGTTCTCTGCACAATCATTAGCTCAGGCAATTGGAAGCCAAATTGAAGATGCCAGGCGCCCAGCGGAGCCCTCCTTAGTTGGCTTACCTCAGACTATCAGTGGTGACAGTGGGGGAATGTCAGCAGTTTCAGATGGGAGTAGCAGCAGCCTAGCAGCCTCTGCTTCTCTTTTCCCGTTGAAGGTGCTACCGCTGACGACACCCCTGGTGGATGGCGAGGATGAGAGGTAAGATCATGTCATATTTCTGGAGACATTCAACAGATTTGAAGTTAATCTATTTAGTAGCTACATGTGTGTACAAAATAAGTTCAAAGCATTGCATATTTTCATTTTTGTATGTGAAAAATGCGTTTTTATGGGAAGTTTTATAGAGCAAGAGTTATGGAATGGTTTCAGAGTGGGTAGGAAATAGTAATATGTAAACAATATTTTCAGAACAGTCGTTGAGCATGGGTTCACATTAAAAATAGGTTTGGGGGCACCAAGTGGTTTTATTATCTATAAAATGCTTTTTAGAAATATTAATTGTGGAAAGCTTAATTTTTGCTAGCCCACATAATAGTTAATCTATTTTGAGCTGCTAAAATAATCTCTTGGGGGGTTGTGGTTCCCACGTTTGTTCTCCTTTACTAGACATCCTTTTTTCATTTCTACTGTGTTTGATCTTAGTCTGTGAAAGATATTGTCGCCTGCTTTTCCTAGTCAGATACGGTATGAAAGATGACTTAATCTGGGTTATATAGGTTGCCCTCATACCGCAACTGACCAACTTTTGCGTACTTATTTTAATGGTCATTTTATCTGAACAGTAAAGGAATGGGAATCTTAAAGTATTTTGCGGGAAAGGAGGACATAAACTATCAAAATAACCAGATTTATCTTGATAGTATGCTATACATTTTTTCTTTTGCATGGTAGATCAAGGTGGTATCCATTTTAAAGAATAGAAGAAAGTAAGTCTTGGAGGATTGAATTTATAGAGGCATGAAAATAAGACCTTGGTCTCTGGCTAATCTCCACCTGTTCTTTTTTTTTCCTTACCAAAAAGATACAGAAAGCCTAAAGTACATTATTAAACCAAGCATTTTTTTCACTTAGACTGAAAATAATATGCCAGTAACTCTTATTGAATCCAATTGTGTCTTTGAAGCTGACTGGCTAGAAAAGTTGTGAAATCTTTCATGTTTCTACATCGTTTTAAACCCTACTTGATTTTTAAAGTAATGTTCTTTCACAAATTTGCCAGTCTGTTACTAACCTTGATTAAAATACTATTATAGGAGTTATGAAAAGACATCATTTTCACTGTGGAATTTGGAGTAAGCATGCAAGATATTTAATTATTTTAGTATTGGAGGGTTTTGTGAGTGAACTTTCATCAAGCCAATATAAGCATTTATATTTTATATGTATGTTTGTGGGTTTTGCTTTGGAAAAATTGAGCATATTGCAAAATAATTGTAATTTTAGGAAAAAAAACCAAAGGTCAAATGTTTCAGTGAGGTTTTTGTTATTTAGTTGTTTAAAAGATAAGGTAAAGACATGATAAATTGATAAAATCTTGTCTTTCAGGATTTTTATTATTTTTCTGATAGTCATGTAATTAAAACCTTGTTACCTAACCAAATGTATTCTGTATTATTTGTACAAAACTGTAGTCTGAAAGATAAACTTTAAGGAGGTACTTTCCTTAATTGTTCCATTATTGTTGTTAAACCTTTAATTTTCTCCTGCTAATACTTACCTGTAATTTTAAAAGAGTTATTTACCGCAATTATTAATGTTTTTTAAGTCAAAAGGTTATGATTTGAGTGAAGCCTTTATAAAAACAGCTATATTATGTGGATGTTAAGTTTAGAGAAATAAAAGATGGGTAAAAAACACAAATGAAAACACTCATTTTGAATTCAAACTTGCCTTGATTTTGTAATTACCATTTGTGGTCCCCTGGCTTGTCTTTCACCTCTTTCTTCCTATTGGTAGGACATGATAGGATTTTCCACAGCTTGCTGTTCCAGACAAAGTCAGATGATGCTACTTTCAACTAGATTTTTAATTATAGGAATAGGGTCCCAGTTTAAGATATTAATATAAAATTAATTTTTCCAGATAATAATTGAGAAAAGGATTAATAAACAAATTATGAAAATTATGGAATTCTAGAAAGGGACAAAAAGACAATGGGAAATAAGGAAATACTGATCTAATATAACAAGTTGTCTTCAGACACTGTACACATTCAATTATAATTATGTTTACCAGTCTCTCCCACAAGACCAGGAGTTCCTCAAGAGCAGGGACTGTTTTGAATTTACTGCCTATTTGGGCCTTGGTTAGTTAACATCAAAGTTTTGTGATTAAAAACCAGAAAATTTTTGTTTTAGCCATATCTTAAATTCTGTAAAATCGGAATGTAGCCCTAAAACACCTTGTAAGATCAGAAAATATATATATTATATTCTTTGTTGTGTTTTACTGAAGATTATTTCTTTTATCACTACAGTTTGGAAAAAGAAATTAATTTCATTTAAATTTGCCCTTGGAAGATAAATTAAGAATAACTACAAGAGAAAACAGTGATATGATTTAAAAACTTTTAAAACCTTTCTTCCCATGGTAGCCTCTGTGTCACTTGCATCTTGTGGGCTTGGTCACCATTTGTCTCAGGAGAGAGAGACTACATATATAATTTTAATATTGTGAATCAGGAAATGTGTTAACAATATAACTTGGGTAGTAGGACAAATGAGCATGGTTATCTTTTAATCATCTTTTGAAATAATACTCTAACACTTTAGATTATAAAATGTTTAGACATGTGGAAAGTGCCTTCAGTTGATCACTGGGAGAGACTATAAACATGGATCAGGGTGTTAAGATTATGTATCTTGTTTTAAAAAAAATCATTCTTATTTAAAAGATCTTAATGTCAGGCCATGTGTGGTAGCTCACACCTGTAATCCTAGCACTTTGGGAGGCTGAGGTGGGTGGATTGCTTGTGCCCAGAAATTTGAGACCAGCCTGGGCAACATGGCAAAACCCTGTCTCTACAAAAAAAATAACAAAAATTAGCCAGGCGTGGTGGTGCATGCGTGTAGTTCCCTGCTACCTGGAAGGCTGAGGTGGTAGGATCACTGGAGCCCTGGAGGTCAAGGCTGCAGTGAGCTGGGGTCACGCCACTGTACTCCAGCCCGGGTGGCAGAGCAGGACCCTGTCTCAAAAAAAAAAAAAAAGTCTTAATGTCTTAGACTATAACATGAACCGTGAATTCTCCTTTACGAGAATGGGAAAATACAGATACTTCATCCTTTATGTTTTGTGACTGTTATTATTAGCACAGCCTCTTAATGTGAAATGGGTCAAACTTCCATACATCCTTCAAGACTTAGCTCAGATGTTCTCTTCAGAGCATTCTTTTCACTCGGGATGTTGTTTCCTTATCACTTTTTAATATTCCTCTATTTAAGCACTGTATACATTCAATTATAATTGTGTTTACCAATCTTTCCCACAAGACTAGAAGTTCCTCAAGGGCAGGGACGAAGTGTTTTTTTGAATTAATTAGCAGACATTTCTCTGATTTTTTTTTTTTTGTGTCATGATTTGAAGTTTATATTGTCCTTCATCTTAAGCACAACTGTGAGAGATGCAGGATCATATAATTTATGCAACAAATGGAAAGGAAATGGATAAAAAGACTTGCTTTTTTTGTACGTCTCTTCAATATTTTTAAGTGAATTGTTGTCTGTCTTCTAAGTACAGTGCCTGTTTTATAGTAGGTCCTCAAATGTTTAAGAGGCATACATGTTACTTATAAAATAGGAGTAATACTCATTTTGCCTACTTCTGGGGATGGCAGTAGTATCAGTTAAAATACTTTAACTAAAATACCAAATTATAATTTTTAAAGTTTTTTTTCGAGATATACATGCACAGTTTAAAGATAGTTTAAATGGTTGTCCAAGAAATACATGAAAGAGCTTCCTGCAGCCTTACTTTCCAGTTTTCCTTTCCTAGAAACAATCACTTTCATCTCTTTTAGATGATTATTGTGGTATTTACCTCCCAGTCTCTAAATAACTTGCTTGTCTTACTACTAGATTTGTAACGTAGTCTGCTGGTTAGGAGCATGGACTGTGGAGTTAGATTGCCTAGATTTGAATTTTCTTGTCATTTACTAGTTTTAAGTAACATTGGTCTATTTATCCTCTTTATGCCGCAATTTTCTCATTAAAAAGATGATGACAATAGTAGTTACCTCATGGGGTTAATGTAAGAATTGAATGAATTTGGAAATTCCCTAGAACTCTATCTAATTCACATGCCCTATGTAAATATTTGTTAAATAAAATACACCTTTCATTTGTTTTTGTCTTTATTAACTTCCTGGATAGAAAATGAAGATTTAATTTTGTTGTCACCATCTACCTACCTGGTCTCCTTTTTTCCCGGTACCTTTCCTCCCAGTAGTTATCACTATTGATTATTCAGTATTCTTGTCAAATACTACTTTTCCTATCCTGTACAGTGTTTTGTGGCTGCTTCCCTGCTCTATCTCCACCTGTCTATAATAGAAATGGGTTTTCCTCCACTCCCAAGTTTTCATCTGTCAGCACTGTCTGTTTTCTCCAAGTTGCCTGCCCCTCCTTTCCCCACCCTCTTCCCATTTTTGTATGTTTTGGGCTCTACCTTTCCTGTAGAACCTTTCCTTAGATGTCTGGTAAGTCTTGATTGTCTGCTTGCAAATAAGTGTTAAAGGACTAAAGAGCTGATTAGAAATTTGCAGTGTGGGGCTGGCCATGGTGGCTCATGCCTATAATTCCAGCACTGGGAGACCAAGGTGAGAGGATTGCTTGAGGCCAGGAGTTTGAAATTAGTTTGGGCAATATAGCAAGATCCTGTCTCTGCTATATATATACTATATATATATATATATATATATTTTTTTTTTTTTAATTCTTTTTCCATGTGGCTTGTTTACTCTTTACCACAGAGTAATCTGGCTGGAGTTCATTGCCTTTTTTTACCTCTTTGCCTAGTTTTCTAAATATTTATCACTAATTCTACTTTTCATCAGATGCCTTTTAAGATGTTCCAATATCAGATACTGTTAACAATTTTATCTTAGGAAGTTTCATATCCCCTTGACCTCCATTCTTGACTGGTTGCCTTCTTGGCTTGGTACACAACTATTATTCTGGGATTCCTTTCACTTTCTCTTGTGTTGGATCTCCATTTTCCAGAGACTAGTGTCTTTATTCTTAGTTTACTTGTTTTAAAATGGCTTTAGTTTACTCTGACACTTTCTTAGGTGAAGAAAACCAAGGGGGGAAAGTTATGTTCTCTTATATTTTGTGCCATTGCTTTCTAACATCCATATTGCTTTTGAGAAATCTGAAGCCATTCTGATTTCTCATATATTGTATGTGACCTGTGTATTTGTTTTTCCTTCCCTTCCTTTTCTTTCTCCTTCCTTTTCCTACCCTCATTTTTAAAACCTCTAAAAGCATTATAAGATTTTATGTTTCCAGTGTTCTGAAGTTTTGCCATGATGGGTCTTTGTGTGGGTCTGTTTTCATCCACTGTGCTGAGTACTTGGTGAACCCTTTCAGTTTGGAAACATCTTTTCATTCTGGGACTTTTTCTTGAGTCAGGTTGTTGATTACGTCTTTCCGTTTTTTCTCTCTTTCTCAAACTTCTCTTTATTGGATAATGGACCTTCTTGACTGGTCTTCTAATTTCCTTTTGTTTTCTCAACTATTTTTCACCTGTTTTTGCTCTATTGAGTTTCCATTTCCCTTATCACATATTTAATTCCCAAGTACTTTTTTGTTTTTTTGGTTTTTTTTTGCTCCCTTGTTAATAGTGTACTATTCTATTTTAGTAATGATAATATTTTTTTCTTAGCTATCTGAATATATAAAGTGTTAGCTTTTTTTTTTAAGTTTTCTTTTTTCTTTCTATGTGGTCTGTTTCCTCTGGTTTTTGTTTTCTTACTTTTTGTTTGCTTTGGTCTTTTTCTTTCATCTTATAGCTGTTCCTAAGATAGTTGGTAGTCATGCGTAAGAGTAAGGAATTAAACGCTAATTAGAAATTCTGAGTGTGGCTTGTCAATTGTTAGCTTTCCTATATGGTAACCTGGCTGGGCTGTTTGATTGGAGGACTTCCAGTGTTGATTTCTTCTATATCCTCCTAGCTGGTTAGATCCCTATAAGAAGGCTCTCCTGATTTCTTGCTTGGAATTGAAGGCCTTTCAACAAGCATTCTGTGGGGTGGGCAGTGAGGGGGATGAGGAATGAAAGGTTTTGGGGGATCCCCAGATACGTTTCTTCACTCAACCCTGTTTTCAGTATGTTCCACGTTTTGCTGTGCCTGATTTCCTTAGTCTTGTGATCTTACGTTTTACCTTCTTCAGACAATATACCTTTTTTTTTTCTTGGGATTAGGGAGGGACAGTTGGGAATCTGTAGGACTGGCTGCTTCTTAAACTGACTTCTAAACAATCTTTTTAATTTTAGCACCCTTTCCCCCCACATTCCACTTACATAGATGTGGTACTGCCAATTCCTGAGTCTTTTGGGGATTTTGCAGTTTAAATTGGGTTTGTTCTTGGCATTCTCCATTGTTTGCTAAAGATTTAATTTTCTAGTGTTTGCTAAGTCATTTGTCACTCAACTGTCTGCTTTCCAGCTTTCAAATGTTTTTTGCTATTGTCTTTTCATCTACCTCAGTTTTTGTGGGCTTATATCTTTATATCTTAACAAATTGCTTTTCTGTCATTTTAGTGGGGTTTTAGGGAAGGAGTGAAATAATAGATGTGTGTGTTTAGTATTATTACACATCTGTTTCGATGGTGGAATACTATTAAATGTAAAGAATGATGCTAATTTTAATGAAGTCATTGCTCCAAGTTAGTTCTCTAATGAATACATAAATTTTAAGAGTGGAATTACTTGGTTTATATTCATTAGAAGTAAGAATAGTATGTAATTCAGAATTTGAGTTCATAGAAGTGATGAAAAGTGTTAGTATTAGATTCAGTTAATATCTACCATATTTAACCACTCTAAACTTGTGAATTAAGTTTTTTCTATTTTATTGGTGAATAAACTGAAACTTGCTGAGTGTTTAGAGAGGGTGAGCTGTCTAAGGTTACATGCATAACAGTAAAGCAGAGCTAGGATACAAGGCTGTTTTTTCATTTTAAAATCTAGTGCCGTTTTACTTCTTATGAAGATAGTAAGAGGTAAGGCTAGTTCCCATAAGGAATTTTTAAGAGTGTCTGAAAACCTAAAAAAAAGGCAGGCTTCATTGCTTCATTGCTTTGTGCATTTGTGTAACTGATGGAATTGCCATAGAACATAACATTTCCTTGCAAGTCCTTGGTGAGAAAAAAGTGGGTAAAGTCATAATAGTGGTGTGCCTGGAATGTATTAGACATTCAAATATTAAATGTTAAGGTGGACATGTGGTTTTTTTTTTCTTTTGAAACTTACGTGGAAATTTTAGGAAAACCATTTTAATTTTTTAATAATTTAGATTCAGACTTTGCAACATTGGCTTCAGAATTACAAAACACGTAAATTTTGTTTCTTGTTTAGAAAGTTCAATTTCACACCTGTAATCCCAGCACTTTGGGAGGCCAAGATAGGAGGATCACTTGAACTCAGGAGTTCAAGACCAACCTAGGCAACATAATCCCCATCTCGATTTAAAAAATTAGATAAAAGAGAAAGTTTAATTTAAAAATATGAAGCTGTTAAGCATGACCTTTTCTGGTGCTGCAGTATTAGAACTTTGGTGGTTTTTGCCTTCTCACTGTTAAGGTTGAATATATCATGGTAAGAACATGCTTTACTGACTTATTAAGAAAAACTACACGAGGTTGAAAAATTTTAGAGTACTTTATACTGATTTTTAAAAAATTATAACAACTTTTTAGATTCTAGGTTAACTTTTTTCCTAGTCTCACATATATTCAAAAGCTGCCCTCCACCACCCCATTTCTTCTTTACCAGTGAATTTGACCAGGAAATCTTGACCTTTCAGCACGATTAGGCCTGCTTGACCTTTGTTTGCCCTCCTTGAAACACTCCATTTTGCTTTTTGTGATAATCTTCCATTTTCTTCCCACACTTCTGGCCATTGCTTTTCAGTCTCTCTTTCAGATTTCTCTCTTCTGTCAGACTCTGTTTTCTAGGTTTTTCTGAGTCTTCTTTATACTTACTGCCTTTTCCCTAGGTAATCATTGGTGCCCATGGCTGTAAAGACAGTTTATGCTATTGGCTCCTGAATGCTTATCACTAGTCCAGACTTCTCTTCTTAGCCTTACACTGGTAAAGTCATCTGCCTTCATAACATCTCTGCTTGCATTCTCATGGGCTTATCAGTGTCAACAGGTCATAAACGTAACTCTTGATTACCTAGCCCCTCAAATTTCCTTTTTTAGTTGTCTTTATTTTGATAAATATCATTTCTTAATGCAGTTCTTCACTTTAGAAACTTGAGAGTCATTCCTGATAGTTTCTTTTCCTTGCTCTCTATATCTTGATCATTTCTTTAAAATATATCTTCATCTTTTTTTTTTGATCCTTACTGCCATTGCTCTAAGATAACATCAGCTCTCATTTAATGCACTGCGTGTAGTAGCTTCCTCACAGAGCCCCCTGCATATGTCTTGTCTTTTTCTGATATTGTATCTTATTCTTAAAATGGAAATCTGCTCAGGTAACTCACTTGCCCAGAACCCCTTTTAAGCCTTTCCATTTATTTTAAGGTTATTTCTTTCTGTCTTTGCTTACTGCTGGCTTCATCATGCTTCTTTCCCCCAACTTTCTTCATTCCAGTTGTACTTGACCTTTCAGAAAGTTTTTCAGTTTTCATCCATTCTTCTAGGCCTTTGTACATGCTATTATTTTAGCCTGAATATCCCCTATGGCATCTCACTTTCATTCAACTTTAAAGTTGAACTCACTTTTTGAGAGGCTGCCTCTGACATACCAATCTAAACTTAGGTTCTTTGTTAATAACTGTTTAATAGCACCTTGTTCTTTTCTTTTATAATGCTTATTACAGTTTATATTTAGATTTTGTTTTCATGATTATCTGATTATTTTAAGCTTCATGAATAGAAATGGGGATGTTTGATGTGCTCCATGTATTCAAAGCCTATTTGAGTGCCTATTAGATAAAATCTGCTTAATCAAGAAAATATACTGTTAATATTGTCATAAGAAAAACCAAGGAGAACTTACATTTCTAAAAACAGAAAGATAAAGTTCTTTATGATCAGGTGATAACACTGTTTTCTCCTTTAAGAGAGAATTAACTGATTTACTTTTTGCTGTGTGTGTGAGCCAAAAAAACCAATGCTTAGGTATAATCAAATATGGTCCTTGTCCCCAGGGAGTGTTTAATAGTATAATAACATATATATGCATGTGGCAGTTATTTGGCAATATAAGGGCTAAGTAATAGTTCTAAGCAACATGAAATATTAAATCAAAGAATCAGAAACGTAAGAGTTGGAAATCTTGATCTCATTCAACCCATGAAGGAACAAGTTTTGATTAGGTGAATTCGCTGAGACATTTTTTTTAATTATTTATTTGTTTGTTTATTTTTTTGAGACAGAGTCTCGCTCAGTCGCCCAGGCTGGAGTGCAGTGGCACGATCTCGGCTCACTGCAAGCTCAGCCTCCCAGGTTCACGCCATTCTCCTGCCTCAGCCTCCCGAGTAGCTGGGACTACAGGTGCCCACCACGGCCGGCTAATTTTTTTTTGTATTTTTAGTGGAGACGGGGTTTCACTGTGTTAGCCAGGATGGTCTCAATCTCCTGACCTCGTGATCCTCCCGTCTCAGCTTCCCAAAGTGCTGGGATTACAGGTGTGAGCCACTGCGCCTGGCCGAGACAGTTTTACAAATTGTTTCTTAGACTGTACCTGGAACATGGGTTTTCAAAAGACATAAACAAAGTTCACAGATGGTATGGATTTGACCTTTGGTAGGTCAGAAAAGCAGTGTTATTTAAAGTGACTTTTCACAAGTTTTAGGGTGAAGGAAAATGTTTCAAGTGGGAGAATATTAATAAAAATGGGGGGAAATAAGAAAAACACCTGGGCAGCAGTAAGGCAACAGTGGATTTACTAGAATTAATAAGTCTCGTCACTGTCCAGGAAGTGACTGAAGGTTGAATTGCAGAATGATTGGCCCTCAATACTTGTTGACTAAATGGTGTTCCGGGAAGATTAGTGTAAAGGGAATCTGTAGTTTGGATTGAAGTGGGAAGCAGGAAGAACCATGTTGGACGTTACACATTTATATAATTTGTTAATGAATGAAGGAAATAAATGAGGGGGATAGTGATTTTCATTGCAAAATGATTCAGTACAGGGTTTCTTTGCTTAGCAGAGTCCACAATTTAACAAAACACTGTATTCACTTTCCTGTCTTCTCTCTCAAAGCAATATGTTACTCTTCTCATTTTGAAAAAGGGGAAAAAAATCCCCAAAACCCAATTTCCCAAAAAATTGATGACCCAGCCTCCGTTTTAAAGGTTTGAAGGGTAAGTGGTTATAACCTTAAGATAAGGTTTTCTGTAGTTTAATTTTTTTTTTTTGGAGGGGGGATGTAGTTTTGTTCTTGTTGCCCAGGCTGGAGTGCAGTGGCACAATCTTGGCTCATTGCAACCTCCGCCTCCCAGATTCAAGTGATTCTCCTGCCTCAGCCTCCCAAGTAACAGGGATTACAGGAATGTACCACCATGCCCAGCTAATTTTTTGTATTTAGTAGAGATGGGGTTTCACCATTTTGGTCAGGCTGGTCTCAAACTCCTGACCTCAGGTGATCCACCCACCTGGGCCCCCAAAGTGTTTGGATTACAGGCATGAGCCACAGCTCCCGGCTCAATTGTTTTTATAGGGTTTATCCATATCTGTAATCCAAAGCAGATGTGTCCCAAATATATTTAGTAGTGAAAAATCCAGGTAAATGTGAACTAATATGAATATTTAGAACTGGTTCCTTGTGTTAGTGATTGTAGAGACCTTTGCTGGTTTCCTTTTCGTACTAAATAGATTTCCATTGTCAGTCTCTTCCAGGCAGTAGAGAGGAGGAGTTCTTTTTTTCCTGTCTACTGGGGACTCCTAGGTCTCTACCAAAAAGGAAGTGGTGTACATCTTAAATTATTTAAAATGTGAAAAACATTCATGCTACCGTTGATACTAAATGTGAACATTTTGATTATTTTGAGCATTTTGATGTTTAAAGAGCCACAATACTAGTGTTTATTCGGTTCTTTGTTGGTGCGCCTTTTCATGTTGCCATTTTCAAAGTATAAGGATATATATATGCATGTATGTAGATACACGTATAAAGAAATACAATTTTTTGGTCTGGGCTTAATGGCTCGCACCTGTAGTCCCAGTACTTTGGGAGGCTGAGGCAGGTTGATTGCTGGAGTCCAGGAGTTCAAGACCAATCTGGGCAACATGGTAAAACCCTGTCTCTACAAAAAAAAAAATACAGAAATTAGCTGGGCATGGTGGCGTGCACACCTGTTGTCCCAGCTACGTGGGAGGTTGAGGTGGAAGGATTGATTGAACCTGGGAGGTGGAGGTTGCAGTGAGCTGAGATGGCGCCACTGCACTCCAGCCTGAGTGACAGAGTGAGACCCTGTCTTGAAAATATATGGCCGGGCATGGTGACTTACGCCTGTAATCCCAGCACTTTGGGAGGCCGAGGCGGGTGGATCACCCGAGGTCAGGAGTTAGAGACCAGCCTGGCCAACATGACGAAACCCTGTCTCTACTAAAAATACAAAAATTAACTGGGTATGGTGGCGGGGCGCCTGTAGTCCCAGCTACTGGGAAGGCTGAGGCAGGAGAATTGCTTGAACCTGGGAGGCGGAGGTTGCAGTGAACCGAGATCATGCCACTGCACTCCAGCCTGGGTGACAGAGCAAGACTCTGTCTAAAGAAAAAAATATATATATATATATATAAATAATTTTTTAAAGGTCATTTTGAAATTGTCCTTAGATGATTATAAAATCTCTTGGGGGGAGGAAGGATAGCATTAGGAGACATACCTAATGTAAATGACTAGTTAATGAGTACAGTGTAACAAACCTGCACGTTGTGCACATGTACCCTAGAACATAAAGTATAATTGAAAAAATAAAATGTCTTAGGTATCTGAAAGAATGTAATTTATTTAATAAGTGTATGTATAGCTCTATCTCTCTTCTTAAGGAGAGCCAGCAGTTGAATTCAAGAATAAATGTGTGTTTGTATTTAAGAAAAATGACAAAAGGTTCCTTCTATTACTCTCCTGCAATTTTTGGTCCTTCAACTTTTTTTCACCTATTTTAAATTTATTTTATCTCAAAACATTTCTGTCTTTGTAAGCTGCTTTAAATATTTTAAGGAATGGCTTGGGGTGGAAATCTAACTGCATTTGGGAAAAGTATGACAGGGTAGAAAATGATGTTTAGGAGAGGTACTAATAAAGGAATATTGGGAGTCAGAGAAGTTAAGATCACGTGCTTGAGGAGGAGTTTGATAGCTGCTGGGCTTAGTCATTTTAGTAAAGAAAACATTAAGTAAAGAAGTTCAAAGTACACAGATGTTTATAGAAAAGAATATAAGACATAGTCCAAGTTGGTATCAGATGGGCTTTGTATACATAAGGCTAACTTGGAAAAGCCTTAAATGTAAGATTGAGAAGTCTGGATTTAATTGGACAGGGAATGGAGGGCTCTTTTTTGTTTTTGTACCATGCAGTGGCCTGATCTTTTAGGAGGGTGCTGGCTTTACTTGGGATGTCTAGTTGCTTCCTTCCTTAATTGAGTATGAGAAACTCAGTAATTCCTTTTTCCTCAGTGGTGGAAATGGAGGCATATTCTGTGTCATTGTGATCTGAGATAATGGTTTGAATCAGTCCCTTTGGCCTCATTAGGAAAAGTAAGGAGGACCCAGTTCACATGTGGTAACACTCCACTTAATCCAGAGGTTAAACCAGCTCTGGAATGGAAGGAGCCCCAAAACTGCTTGAAATTGCTATCAAAGCCATGTCCCCTCCTCTCCCTGGTCCCGTGCCCCCAGGGGGTATTTTTGCATAGCATTTCTGATCCTTTTTTTGGACTTTTAATAAGTCGTATATTACTAGCTTTATTATCTTAAAGCAGATAAGAATAGGGAGGGAAAAGAAATGGGCTTCTGAGGCATGTAAGTTGACATCAGGAAAGTTAGCAATTAGCCTGACATGAAGGTAGGAGTTAGAAATTTTAAGAAAACCCCAAAGAACTGTGATAGAGTATTGAATATTTGCTAGTTGAAAGTTAGATTATGTTCGGTATATTGTTTTAAGGAATCATGGATGTAAGAGTAAGTTCCAAATGATGTTAATTACTGAGCTATGGACAAGTATAAAGAAACCATGTTTTAGTTGTATTGCCTCCACTGTATCATTTAAGCATGGGCAAATCATTTTACTCCTCTATATTGCTTTTTTCCCATTCCAAAATAAGGCAAGGTGCTTCATACTTTTTTACCTTTTAGGGCAGCAAGGTTATTCTCTAAGACATTCTTAACATATGTTATAAATATGTTATAAAAATAAAAACTAGACCTCTACATTGAGAAATTATGAAGAATATTTATAATAACATTCAGAAGTAAAATTAAAAGATCCTAATATATGCTAAGATTTAGGTAATTGGTAGTGATAATTTTTATTTTTAGTTAAATCAGTGAATGACATATTAGGTACTAAGTCTGCATAAGGTATTTTGTAGATATTTAATGATTTAGATGTTTAGGTATAATGAAGATCCCCCCAGTTTTTCTCTTTGAAATATTTTTATTAATTACCTTTTAATTTTTTAAAAAAGAGACGAGGTTTCACTATGTTACCTAGGTTGGTCTCAAACTCCTGAGCTCAAGTGATCTTCCCACCTTTGCCTCTCAAAGTGCTGGGATTACAGGCGTGAGCCACTGTGCCCGGCCTAATTACCACGGTAAGTCAAATACTGTATCAAGGAAAACTGACTTTTCTTGTTGTATATGTTTTTATTTCCTTTTCTAGAAATTGACAACCAAGCCAACTTGGTTTCTTTCATAAGGAAGCTTTGTTTGTGCTTAATATTAAATTCATTTTTAGAGGCCGGGCATGGTGGCTCACACCTGTAATCCCAGCACTGTGGGAAGCCAAGGCGGGCGGATCACTTGAGGTCAGGAGTTCAAGACCAGCCTGGCCAACATGGTGAAACCTCATCTCTACTAAAAATGCAAAAATGAGCCAGTCATGGTGGCACACACCTGCAGTCCCAGATTCTTGGAGAGGCTGAGGTATGAGAATTGCTTGAACCTAGAAGGCAGAGGTTGCAGTGAACTGAGATCATACCACTGTCCTCCAGCCTGGGCAACAGAATGAGACTCTTGTCTCAAAAAAATAAAAAAAGAATGCATTTTTGGGCTGGGTACAGTGGCTCACACCAGTAATCCCAGCACTTAGGGAGGCTGGACAATTGCTTGAGCCCAGGAGTTCGAGGCTGCAGTGAGTTATGTTGGCACCACTGTACTCTAGACTAGGTGACCAAGTGAGACCTTGTCCCAAGGAAAAAAAAAGTTAATTTTTGTTCTTGGTTGTGTCCTCTAAACAGATTTGTTGTGGTACTTTTGACAATGACCAGTACATCTTCCTGTTGAGGAAATACACTCCCATGTTTTAAAAATCAGTTTTTAAAAAAGGTGGTATTTAGTGAAATTTGTCTTCGTGAATTTAATTTAGGAAAAAATGCTACTTTGTAAGTTACGTTTTTTGCTTTATTTTTGGTTCTTCAAGGTTGTTCCTTTGAGTACGAGGTGGTGTGAGATGTGTGAATTGAGAAAATCCGTGGTTTGGACTGTAGTGCTATCCACTGCTTAGGTGCTCGGATACCTGAGTCTTTGCTTTTCTTCCTCTTTTAAAAGGTTTTTATTGCTGTTGTTCACCTAAACTTCTCTTTGAGAGTCAAACATGGAGCCAAGTGTTGTCTTTGGTTGATAGTTCATTTTACTGCAGAATTTTAGAATAAGAGTTTTAAACTGTTCTTCATTTTCAGTGTGTTATTTTCCTCTGTGGGGATCCACCAAACATTCATCAGTTATTCTCTGAAATGATGGATAGCAGGATTTATACATTTGTACAATTGGTTATGTTTTATTATTAGGAATTTTACCTATTTTGAGGTTCCAGGCAGGAAGGGTGGATACAGAAAGAGGAGATAGACATTTCCTACCTCCATCTCTGAATCCCATGATAATGATCATGATATCACATCCTAATCCTTGTAGGAACAAGTATATTTAATGCTTGTTATTGAAGCACATAACGTTGAAGGTACATAACGTTTATTTTATTTTATTTTATTTTATTTATTTATTTTTTGAGATGGAGTCTTGCTCTGTTGCCTAGGCTGGAGTGCAGTGGCACGATCTTGGCTCACTGCAGCCTCTGCCTCCTGGGTTCAAGTGATAATCCTGCCTCAGCCTCCTGAGTAGCCAGGATTACAGGCATGTGGCACCACGCCCGGCTGATTTTTGTATTTTTAGTAGAGATGGGATTTGGTCATGTTGGCCAGGCTGGTCTCGAACTTCTGAGCTCAGGCTATCTGCCTGCATCAGCATCCCAAAGTGCTGGGATTACAGGCATGAGCTACCATGCAACGCCTGAAGGTACATAACATTTAAATTGGCAACTGTGTAGCTCCTCTTTTTTGTGAACTTGTATAAAATGGATAATAAATTCATAGGAGACCTGAGGATTATATGACAGGGAAATGATTCTAAAATGTTATTGACTGATATGTTACTACCTATAAAATATTGTGAAGTTAAGGGCCTGGGTCACATAACTACTAAGGTGATGGAGCTAGTCAGTATTCCATTCGGTGATTTCATTCCAAAACTTGCACTCAGCCACGTTCTGGAGGTTTCTTACGTGCATTGAGAAGCAACAAAAGGTGACAGCTGACAACTATAAAAAGCAATCCTTAGCCTATTCAGTGTAGAGGCATTTGACACTATAGACTTCCCTGGTTCTTTCGGTCACTATATTATGTAGTTGTCCATTAATGAGTGTTCATAATAATTCCGTCAATCATAATTTTATTTTCTCTTACTACATTTAAAAAGTATAGTTTCTACCTCAGTGGTTAAATTCTCCAAATTTATTGTTAAAAAGTAAACTTTAAATTTGGAAAATTTGCTTAAGTAAACTGCAATTTCAGAAAAATAGGTGAATATGGAGACACCCAGTTTCATGACATAAATATTTCAACAAATTAGATTACTAGCCTTCTAGTGGTCTCAGTGAGATTCTATATGCTGTTGATACTTAGGACATTTTTTGTAAGCTTAATGCAATCAAATTAAAATTTGATTAAAATGCTTTTAAAGTTGAAACCTAATTTTAATCAGTTGAATAATAATAGCACATTTTATGATTCAGATTTTTGGTTTTGAGTGGTTACAGCTTATCTTCACATCACATTTATTATTGAAACAAGAGAAAGTGATAATTTTCCTGTGAACTCACTTGGGGAAGTATAAAAAAATGATAGTTTATATGAATGCTTTAATATTTATTTGAAAAATAGGATTTAGCTTGTCCTTTTGCTTATTCTAGAAGGTAGAATTAACTTTTTTTTTTTTGAGACGGAGTCTCGCTCTGTCGCCAGGCTAGAGTGCAGTGGTGTGATCTCAGCTCAC
>NW_012111031.1:7730529-7752376 GCF_000951035.1 Colobus angolensis palliatus
AGATGGAGTCTCACTCTCTCCCAGACTGGAGTGCACTTGTGTGATCTTGGCTCACTGCAACCTCCGCTTCCTGGGTTCAAGTGATTCTCCTGCCTCAGCCTCCCTACTAGCTGGAACTACAGGCATGCACCACTGCGCCCAGCTGATTTTTGTATTTTTTTAAGAGACAGGGTTTCACCATGTTGGTCAGGCTGGTCTTGAACTCCTGACCTTGTGATCCCTCTGCCTTGGCCTCCCAAAGTGCGGGGATTACAGGCCTTAGGTCACTGTGCCCGGCCCCCAGAGGTGGTAGTGGTATTGGTTTTTTGTTTTTTTTTTTTTAACAGTAGAACTTTTTTTTTCATTTTCGTTATTTATTTCCTGATTCACTTATAAATGTTGGAGCTATCGAAGCAATTGGAATTTTTTTGAAGTGTAGTTAACAGTAGTAAAGATCTATCTTAAAAGATATAGTAGCTTGATTTATCATTTAATAGTAATGTAATATAAGCCTTACTTGCATGTTCCATAATTTTTACTTTCTGCTAGTATGAAATAGCCAATAGTGACTGAAAGCCAGTAATTTTCACATCCTGTATGAGTCGATTTCATTTCTAGATATTTTACTTACGTGGTATGCTCTTGACAGCCTAAAACTGCCATTCTCCCCAATCCATGTCGGCATTCATGGGGAAGAGAGAAATTTTTTCCTTTTGTAAGATATTAATACCATATCAAAACACCTTGACTAATGAAAAAAGCTTTTCTCTCAAGCTTTGAACATTTTTGAAGGCATTTCATACTTTTAAAAAAAATTTTAATGTATAAATACAGAAACCTATCTTGCATGGGCTGATGCCACATGTAAACATCACTGGCTAAAATATTCTCCGAGTGCCTGAAGACAAGGATGGCTGTATGTATTTTTTTTTTTTTTTTTTTTTTTTTGTGGAGATGGAGTCTTTTGCTGTCACCCACACTGGAGTGCAGTGGCACAGTCTCGGCTCACTGCAGCCTCCACCTTGCGAGTTCAGGTCGTTCTCCTGCCTCAGCCTCCTGAGTAGCTGGGATTACACCACGACACCCTGCTAATTTTTGTGTTTTTTAGTAGAGACTGAGTTCACTGTTGGCCAGGCTGGTCTCAAACTCCTGAGCTCAGGCGATCAGTCCTCCTTGGCCTCCCAAAGTGCTGGGATTACAGGCATGACCCACCATGCCTGGCCCACATATTTCTTATTAAGTCTTTTGTTGTTGTTATTTGCTTAAGTGTTCTGGAAAAAAAAAATTCACAAGGGCCTAAGAATAACATTCAGGCATTTTTGCAAGACACTTGTGATTGTTGAATCTTCTTAAGAGATAATGTTTAAAAAGTGGGTTACCTTTTATAAAATGGACAGGCTAAGATCAACTTTGGATTTTTTTTTTTTATTAGAGGTCTAATTATCTCTCCAGTTGTACTCATATTCTTAGCCCTTAAGGATCTACAAGTAGCTTGTTGGGAAATTGATTCAATATGTAGAAACAAAAGCTTTTAACAAGTGGACACATTGGCCTAACAAAAACCAAGTTATACTATATTTGAGTTTATAAATGCCATTAGTACCATTCATTCAGTAATCTGAATTAGGCTTAACACACGAGAAGGGGAGAGGAGACAAGAGAAATACGGAGTTGAAGACCCTTAGAAGGAGTGGAAGAGAAAGAGGGGATTTGGTGATAATTGATAATTTGGTAAACATTTGGTGCAGTTTGCAGTCAGGGGGCACTGTGTCCTCATTGCCTATGTCAGCAAATTTATCTATGTAAAAATTATTTTAGAAAAATTACCTAAGCTAGTTTAAGCAATTGTCGTTTAGCCTAGAAGGTTTTTAATAGTACCTCTTTTTTTTTTTTCTCCCTGGTATTGGGATGATTTATTTACTTCAGAAATACTCATTCAATATTTATTGAATGCTTGTTATGTACCTAGCACTGAGCAAAGATACTAAGGGTATGAAGAAAAAAAAAAAAGACATGGTTTTGGTCTTCAGCAGTTTCGTCTAGTACACTGAAGAAGCATCTTAAGATCTTGACTTATCTTCTGAATTATCCAAATAAGTTTATATTGTGCTCAATTGTTATTCTGTATATGGTGTACATGACAGGATTTCTATTCAAATGAATTGATGCATCTGGACTATTGAAGAATGGGCATCATGAGGTAGAGTTTAATGAACATTAGTCTTGGCATCAGCCATGGCATCTAATCTTGTTTCTGCTACCTATTCATTGTATGACCTTTGCAAATGAGTTAACTTTTTTAAGCCCAATTTCCATACCTGTTATGTGCAGGTAATAGCTACTTGTGCTGTTGTTGTGAGGATAAAAGGAGACAGGCATATAATGCACCTGGCTCAGTTCCTGATAGTTCTGTAAATTGGTGACTGTTCTTATTACTGTGCTAAGTAAGAGTGATTCCTTTCTTAAGCGCTGTAAGTTAAAATGGAATGCTTGTTTACTTGTTCAGAGACTTTATACTTAATTTTCTAAAGCAGCAGTTCTGTACCTTTGTGACGGCTGTGGTGCAGTCTTTCTCACCTGGGGTCCATAAGACAATCCCTACAGGAAAAAGAGTGCCTACTTTCTTAGTTCTAAGAATGGCATATATCTAGCACCGTCATTCTAAATATATAAGAGAATAGTGAATTCATTACATACAGTGGAGGCATCAGGGATTAATTCTTTGCTGACTCTCATGCTACCAGGACAGTACTAGATGTGATTATTGAGAAGTGCTTTGAAATTCCTAAATTCACAAAAACATAAGTTGTTGTAAAAGCACCCTTTCCTTTTTTTTTAAATGGGGGAATACTTGGAAGAAATACAGCATCATGTAGCAGATAAGTTAATACTCTAAAATAGAACCATTACCCTAATTAAGTGATTCGCAAACTTTTTCATTCTGAAAGATTGTTTTAGATGGGCATTATGCCCTGAAGACCATCTGTTCCATGCTCAGTCCCATATGGGCCTGAAAACTATCTCCTTAGAATGAATGGGATTAATCTGTTTGTTTTAAGTAAGATTGTAAGTCAGTATCTGGTTTTTTAAGTTTCAAACATTCATTGAACTGGATTTTGAAATCTGTAAAGTTTCAAAACTAGTTTTTTTGTAATACCGATTCTAAAAGTAAAAAAAAAATTAGAATTAGAGCCCAGGTATTTGGGGGAATGCTTTTTGTTATATATTTTTTGGAAACTGACATTGCATTTTCGTTTATTAAAGACCAATACATTCTGAAGAAAAAAGACGATTTTATTGAAATCCAGCTCTTTCGTCATGTAATACCTGTTACTGACCTGGAGAACATTCTTTGAAACACAGATTGAGAAATGTTAGTTTGCTTCATTTTATATATGAGAAATGTCATTGGTCAAGTGATGGCAGGCCTCAACTGGAGCCCATCTCTACATTTATTATTCTGCTACAACAGTTCCCTTTCTGTTTACCATCTTGTTTTCTATTAGTATTCAATTCATATTAGAAATAAAAGTATAATTGTTGTCATGTGAAAGTGGAACAAGTAGACATCTGGCAGACATTAAAGAACACATTTTGAGAAGTGCAGCACTGACATATTTGCAGGCTCTTTTATTCGGCCCTGTCTTTGTAAATAGTTTGCAGACCTTAGCAGGGGAATAGACTTTCTATGTGGTAGTATATTCCTGACGGAAATCTTGTACATAAGTTAGAAAGAACTAGTTAACTTCATAAATGTAGGGAAACTATCAGTTTGTTACATGCTTCAATTGCCATCAGTATGGGGTATTTTAATAGCTTTATGTTCTCTGTTCCTCATGTCGGAGAGTTAAACCTTGATGGTGTTAGCTCAGTAAAGCAGCCGATTTAACATTCTTGTCTATTATTTATCCATTTCCTAGGTTATGTTTATCAGAAAAATGAAATACGAAAGAAGTACAAAAAGGGTTGTCAAAAACTGGAGAAACCTTGAAGTCATTTTGGGATAAAGATTTGCTAAAAGATTTGGGGCTAAAAGATGGTTATTGGGAGATGTTTCTGAAGATATACAGGTAAATTAGGGAGTGAATTCATGGCTCTTTTGGGAATGCCTTTAAGATGGCCAGCATACACTTCATGTGGGGGTAACAGCTACCCTTGTAAAGGAGAGAGGTGTATAATACACCTAGTGAAGTTCTTGGTTGTTCTGTAAATGGTGTCTGCTCTTACTACTGTGCCAAATAAGAGTGATTGAAAGTGTTGGTCTTTTTTTTTTCTTTTAATTTTTAGACACAGGGCCTTGCCCTGTTGCCCAGGCTAGAGTACAGTGGCGCTATCATAGCTCACTGCAGCCTCAACTTTCCCCAAGCTCAGGTGATCCTTCCATCTCAGCATCTTGAGTAGCTGAGATAACAGGTGGGTGCCACCTTGCCCAGTTTATTTTTATTTTTTTTTGAGACTGGATCTCACTTTGTCACCCAGCCTGGAGTACAGTGGCAGTCATAGCTCATTGCATCCTCAACCTCCAGGGCTCAAGTGATTCTCCTACCTTATCCTCCCAAGTAGCTGGAACTACAGATGTGTGCCACCACACTTGGCTAATATTAAATTTTTATAGAGATGGAGTCTGACTATGTTGCCCAGGCCGGGCTGATTGGTTTTGAAGGAAGTATGGAAATAAGCTTTTCTTCTATTTAGAAATACTATAATCTGGTATTCTGAATAATATGTTAAGAAGTGGCTTATTAAAAACTGAAGGAATGTACACTAGCTTTACTTCTTTTTTTTCCCCCCCGAGACAGAATTTCATTCTTGTTGCCCAGGCTGGAGTGTAATGGCACAATCTCGACTCACTGCAACCTCTGTCTCCCAGGTTCAGGCAATTCTCCTCCCTCAGCCCCCCAAGTAGCTGAGATTACAGGCATGCACCACCACGCCTGGCTAAATTTTGTGTTTTTAGTAGAGATGGGGTTTCACCATGTCAGGCTGGTCTCGAACTCCTGACCTCAGGTTATCCACCCACCCTGGCCTCCCAAAGTACTGGGATTACAGGCGCGAGGCACCGTGCCTGGCTGCTTTATTTCTTAATGGAGCTTGCCAAATAAAGAACTTGAGTTCTAGTACTATTAGCACTTTCAAAGACATAAACTAAGATCCTTTGTGGCTTTTGCGAAGTTTTACTGATAGTTATTACAACGTTAACTAGACTCCGCATACTTAAAGCATATTTTTAAAATTGTTAATTTGATGGTGGGGTGGTATTCTCTTTCTTAATACCGTTTCATTTTCTTTTTGGCAACATTTTACTTTCCAGATGTGGATTAGTCACATCAAAATTTTATTACTAAAATGTTTGGAAAGTGGAAATAACTGTGGAAACTGTGAATAAGTCAGTAAGGTAGCAGGATTCAAATTATTTTTTCCAGGATTTAAATTTAGAATATCATGTTGGATATTTACAATTTTTCTGGTTTGTAGCCTCATTACTGTATAGAAATCAACTACCTGATGAGTAGTTGACAAACACAGCTAGCTTGGTTGCTTGCTTGCTTTTCTTGCCTTTTTTTTTTTTTTTTGAGACAGGATCTGGCCCTGTTCCCTAGGCTGGAGTGCAATGGTGTGATCTCGGCTCACTGCAACCTCTGCCTCTTTGGGCTCAAGCCATCCTCCCACCTCAGCCTCCCCAAGTAGCTGGGACTACAGGTGTGTGCAACCACGCCTGGCTAATTTTTTGTAGAGATAGGATTTCACCATGTTGCTTAGGCTGGTCTTGAACTCCTTAGCTCAAGAGATCCTCTCTCCTCAGCCTCCCAATGTGCTGGGATTACAAGCCTGATCTGCTGTGCCCAGCTCAGGCTTTCTTAATTTCTGACAGTTTGCTGACATGGGCGCTAAGGTCGAGGATGCCTTCTGAGATTGGTGGAAGCTCACCTTGTCACTTTAGGCCCAGTTGCTTTGTAAGTTATAATACGATAGAGTAGATTAAAGGGGATTTATTTGTAAGTAGATGTGTTCTGTGTTTTACAAAACCTACCCCACTTTATTGGTAAAGAATTGGAAAGCGCCCTGTTTTAACTAAAATGTTGATTGCTTCTGCAGATGTCTAATATCATATTTATTTTTTTATTAAATTCAAATTGAGATAAGGTAATGACCTTTCATCTTATATATGGAGGAACTTGAATAGATACATGGTAAGCTATCATAAGTAATACTTAAAATATATTAAAATTCAGGTCAGCTACAGCATTCGTACAGATTATTATCTATTTTGTAATAAACTAAAGACTGTTTCTCTGGGTCTTTAAACAGAATTGAGCTCTGAATCCAATTTATCATTTTCAGATGATCATTTTAATCATGCTTGTAACAGAAATGGTGTTTATATTATGTTAGGATAATAAAACTCATTAAATTACGAAGTTCTTATACATTTAAAAGTCTGTCTTACATATTATGTGAATCAATAGATATGGATCAGGTAAACTAGAAATTCTAGTTAGAAAAAATCCTTTTTGTGTCTTGGTTTTTGCAGATTCTTAAAAGGTGAAAGGAATTTCTGATTATCATTTTAACATGTTTAGATATGGGCTTTTTAGTTTCAATAGAAACATTTTTTCCTAGATTATCTTGCTGATATTAAGTTGTTAAATTTTGCTACACTTTATTTCAAAGTTTTACTGTCATGTAAAACTCCATAGTTTTATATAGTTTTACTGTCTTGTAAAATTCCGTATTTCATACGTTGATGGAAATGGCAAAACAAGTTAACTTGCGTGACTTAAGCTTAGCTTGCTTAACTGTCAATTGATATGTATTTAAATGAATTTGAAGTTGTTTCAGAATTCTATTTAAAACAGTATATTTATTCTAGCTTTTATCCTATACTAAGTATTTATTTATTTATTTGAGACGGAGTCTCACTCTGTCACCCAGGCTGGAGTGCAGTGATGCAATCTTGAGTCACTGCAACCTCTGCCTCCCGGGTTCAAGCAATTCTCCTGCTTCAGCCTCCCGAGTAGCTGGGATTACAGGCCTGTGCCAGCACTCCCGGCTAATTTTTGTATTTTTAGTAGAGATGGGGTTTCACCATGTTGGCCAGGCTGGTCTCGAACTCCTGACCTCAAGTGATCTGCCCGCCTCGGCCTCCCAAAGTGCTGGGATTACAGACATGTGCCACTGTGCCCAGCCCCAGTCCATATACTGAGTATTTAAAAAGAAGTAGTCAGTTGTTAATAAAAATAATATGATTTAGAAAAATGTAAATTAAACCTCAGAGCCCTAGAGTCAAACTGATTTTGAATTTCCTGTTCTTCACTAGGCATGTGATCTTAGGTGAGTTAGTTCACCACTTTGTGCCTCAGTTTCCTTATCAAGTAAAGTGATAATAATATTTCATATATTATAGGGTTATTCTAATGATTGAGGCAGTATATATAAAATGCATAATACAATGCTAATAATACTGCACGCAGTGTTGAGTTCCTGTAGTTCTGGCTACTTGGGTAGCTGAGACAGGAGGATTGCTTGAACCCAGGAGTTTGAGGCTGTAGTGTGCCATGATTGTACCTGTAAATAGCCACTGCATTCCAGCCTGGGCATCATAGGAAGACCTTGTCTCTCTTTTTTAAAAAGCATAATACACTACCTGCCATATATTAAGCTCTCAGTAAATTAAAAATTAAAACAAAAGTTATGAATATTTACCTGTAACCAACTTTGTAAGTGAAGGTATTAATAAATTATTTGGGAGTTTATCTCTTGAATTTTAATTTAAAAAAAGGAAGAAGGGTGTTTATGGCACTAAACTCTATTTCCTGTGAAAATTTTTGAAGAAAAGAATAAGCAGAAAGTCTTCAGTTTTAATAATGCAGGAATAAACATACATGATCATGTAAATTGGAAAGAACTTTTGCTTTTTTATTCACCTGTTCTATGATATGCTTGCTGTAGTCTGGAGTTAATTTCCACACTTGCTGTTTAATGTAAACATTGTTTTTCTATTTGTAGGAGAGATTTTTCTCTTTTGATCTCTCAAATATTGTCTTCTGAATTAAAGTTCTCTATCTAAAGAACTGTTTATCAAAGGGAAAGAAAAAGCCTATTAACATCTGGTTACTTTTCTGCTATTAGTACAGAACATGATATAATGCCATTGTTTCCATTAGGATTAGCTTTTAAAGAAAGATTGGACTAAATTTTTCATCAGAATGAAAAATTGGAGATTTATGTTTCTTAATTTCTCAGTGGATATTCCATAGGAGTGTTGAGTATGGAACCGTATTCAGGATGTTTTGTTCTATTTTTTATTTTCAACTTTCTATTTGGAATTAATTTTAACTTACCAAAAGTTGCAAAAATTTAGTACACAGGCTTGTTGTGGTGGCTCCTGCCTGTAATCTCACCATTTTGGGAGACTGAGGCAGGCAGATTACTTGAGCCCAGGAGTTCAAGACCAGCCTGGGCAACATGATGAAACTCTGTCTTTACAAAAATTAGCCAAGCATGGTGGTGTGTCCCTGTAGTCCCAGCTATTAGTGAGGCTGAGGTGGGACGTTCACTCGAGTCAGGGAAGTGGAGGTTGCAGTGAGCCACAGTTGTGCCAGTGTATTCCAGCCTGGGCGACAGAGCCACACCCTATCTAAATATATACATACATTACACATACATACACACACATCTATACATACGTATTTCACACAGAATTCCCATATACCTGTCACCCAGCTTTCCTTAATGTTCGTATCATGTATAACCATAGTACAGAAGTCAGGAAATGCAGAAGTCAGGAAATTAATACCAACTACTCTAAACATTTTTGAATTTTGACGTTGTCTATTAAATGATCTTTTTCTGGTCCAGGATCCAGTTTAGGAATTCGTATTGTACTTGGTTGTTATATCTCCTTCAATCTAGGCCTGCTCTTCATTCTTTCTTTCCTTTCATGACTTTGACACTTTTGAAGAATACTAGTTAGTGTGATTTGTCCTCAATCTGTGTTTGTGCATTTTTGGCAAGGATATGACAGAAGTGATGGTGTATTCTTATCAGTAGATAAGGAGGTACATGATTATGATCCATCTCATTATTGGTGATGTCATCTTGATCATTTGATTAAGGAGGTGCCTGCCAAGTTTCTAAACTATGAAGTTACTATTTTTTCACTTTGTAATTAACAAGTATCTTGGGGAGAATATTTTGAGACTATGTAAATAATCTTGTTTCTCATACTTCCATTAATTTTAGCATCCATTGATGATTCTTGCTTGATAATCTTTTACATTTAATTATTTAACATCTTTTTTTATTTCATTGTTGACTGATATATTATTTTCCTTGTCATAAATGAATAAAGACCCTAAAGGAATTAATGTAAAGGCAACCTAATTCGCAAAACGTGTTTTTGTTGCTATGGTCTTTCTTTCCTATTTATTTTTATTTTTATTTTTATTTATTTTTATTTTTTTGAGACGGAGTCTCGCACTGTCACCCAGGCTGGAGTGCAGTGGCATGATCTTGGCTCACTGCAACCTTTGCCTCCTGGGTTCAAGTGATTCTTGTGCTTCAGCCTCCCAAGTAGCTGGGATTACAGGTACATACCATCACACCCAGCTAATTTTTATATTTTTAGTAGAGACAGGATTTCACCATGTTGGCCAGGCTGGTCTTGAACTCCTGGCCTCAAGTGATCCGCCTGCCTTGGCCTCTCAAAATGCTGAACCACCACGCCTGGCCTGGCCTTTCATGTTTTATCTTTTTCTGAGTTCACTCTTAAGGATATAACACAACCCAAGATCCTAGAATGAAAAAATATAGTAGGAAGATTATCCTTTTTTTTTTTTTTTCCAATACCTTATAGGTCTTTCAAATTTCTTTCATTTTAAGGATCAAGCTAAATATTTCATGCTAGCAAAATGAAGAAGACACTAGAGAGGTAAAAGTAATGGATAGGTTAGTTATGAAAAAAGTATTTGTTAGAGTAATTTAGAGATTGTTGTTAAAATTACTTTTACTAAGGTTTTTTTTTTTTTTAATGACATATACTAGCCTTTTTCATTTAAAGGAGTCAGTGGCAAATTTAAGCTTTATTTATTTATTTCTTTTGAGACGGAATCTCGCTCGTTGCCCAGGCTGGAGTGCAGTGGTGTGATCGCGGCTCATTGCAACCTCCGCCTCCTGGGTTCAAGCGATTCTCTTGCCTCAGCCTCCCAAGTAGCTGGGACTACAGGTATGTGCCATCACACCTGGCTAATTTTTGTAGTTTTTATTAGAGTTGGGTTTCACCATGGTGGCCAGGCTGGTCTTAAACTCCTGACTTCAGGTGATCCACCTGCCTTGGCCTCCTAAAGTGCTGAGATTTCAGGTGTGAGCCACTGTGCCCGGCCAAATTTAACCATTTTTATATTTAGTTTTCTTGACCCTTAGGTTGCCTTATCCTTTTTTATAGTCAATGTGGTTTATGCAACTGTGTTTCTGTGATTGCCTTTTATCTTTTATTCTATAGTGGATTAACTACTCTAAAATATATATATTGTAGATCGTTTCTTTTTCATCTATTTTACTTCATCTTCTACCTTAGTGGAGCATGAACACATTTGGGTTATCTGTTGCTTGTCTTTTCACGAATACTTGATAGTTATATCTAGTGGACTAACTTGAATACCAGTAACATTTTCGGATGGTATGTTTTCCAAAAGGATGAAGAGAAAATATACTGATAATGGAATTTGGCGAGATGTTGAGCTCTAAAAATACTTTAATAGTTAGGTTTTTCTGTTTTCATTATAGCTTTCTTCTCTTTTAGGAAATTGATGTCCTTGATTAGGCACATACCCTCATGATGGTATTCAGCCCCTTAAGTTCAGACTTCCTTCCTATTTTTTTTAATTAAAAAAATTATTTTTAACACACAACTTTGCTCAGTCTTCCCTATTGTTTTTTTTAAATGTATATTCCATTTGATAATACACACAAGCTTTATGGTTAAGAAATAATCTTTACCTCCAATACAATACCTTAGTTAACTAATTCCAAAGAACTTGGTTAGTTTTTTTTTTTTTTTCCACCTTTTTGTTTTGTTATGGGGTAAGATCTCTCCCTTTTTGAAATTGGATATTCTGGCAGTGTCTGGTTTTCGTACTACTTTTAAATCTCTGAAAAATAATATCAGAAATCTGTAATCGTTGTTGCAATTTGGGCAACATTTGTGTCATCTCAGGATAATACCTTTGAAATTCTGCTAACTATACTAAAAAATTAATCCTTAGAAGTTGACAACCCCAAAAAGAGATGGATCCATGAAAGTTATTTATTTTTTATTTTTTGAGATGGCAGAGTCTTGCTCTGTCGCCCAGGCTAGAGTGCAGTGTCTTCATCTCAGTCCACTGCAACCTCCGCCTCCCAGGCTCAAGCGATTCTCCTGCTTCAGCCTCCCCAGTAGCGGGACTACAGGTGAGCGCCACCATGTCCAGCTAATTTTTTGTATCTTTAATAGAGACAGGTTTCACCATGTTGGCTAGTCTGGTCTCGAACTCCTGACCTCAGGTGATTGGCCCGCCTCAGCTTCACAAATTGCTGGGATTACGAGTGTGAGCCGTGGTGCCTGGCCGAAAGTTTATGCTTTTGATAAATTTTTTGTTTTCTGTAGGATTAGAAAGTTGAACTTTTCAGTGTCTACTTTATATATCAACTGCTTGACAAAATTCTTCTTTGTTTTTTGATCAGTAACTTACTTGTAAAGCATTTACTGAGTTACCTATTCCATGTGCCAAGCACTTTTCTAGAGGCTGGAGATAAAAGACACACTGCTTCTGTTAAGCATGTTCTTTCCTTTTCTTCTTACTGCCAGCTAGGACTGTTTTGGATACTTAGAGGAATTTGTGAAAAATTTGTTTTCTTTGTAGAAATGCCTTAGAACCAGTATGAATGGGTAATAATAGGTAAAGAATAAAAAGATGCTTCCAATGTATGTAGAATGTCCAGGTTAATGAATAATCGGTAAATTTATAAACCATTAAGTTCAACTTTAGATCGGTCAGTTGCAGCACGTTTGAGTAGAAATTGGTCTTTGTAGAAACATAGTACCTTCTATTTCATACCTTAAATAGGTGTAGCCTTCCCTTATGCTTAGATATTAGAAATGCTTAAAACTAATAAGCTGTGTACGTATACTCATTTAATAATTTAATATTGAGAACAAATATTGCAAACAGCCTAATTTGATGTACTTCTCATAACATTTTCTCAGTGGTATTTATATATAAAATACTGTTTCTGATTTGAATATACATGGATTTTCAGTAAGAATCTTTAAAAATTTCATTATTTACAGAAAATATTAAAATGATTGCATTGATGTACTGGTAAGTTAATAGATCTATGATAGCCACTTGAGGTAGCAGCTCAGCATGGCTCATTTTGTTAGCTTTGGTTTGAAATTTTTTCTCTAGTGGTTGAAATGTAAGTCTTGCAGTGGAAAAAATATTTCCCCCTCTTAAAATATCACATAGAAGAATGTTGTCCACTAAAATAGAATTAGGTAAGGGCTTCCTGTATCATTTTTAGGAGTTTCCATCAATAATATTCTCACAAAGGCTGCTCTTTCTTGTTCAAATAATGATGTCATTTTGAAAGCATCTTTACGTTTTTTATATAAATGATACATGATCAAATTCAGAGTCTTCGTAAATTATTAACTCTTAAAGCAGGAGAGATAGATACCGCCTCTCCTCAGTGATTTCAAAGTAATGTCTACTTAGAGAAATCTGTTTATTCATTTCTGAGTGTGAGTGTTGAATTAGGATGTTTTGGTACTTCAGGCAAAATAAATAAGTTATATTCTGAAAGTGTTCTGACTTAGGGGAAGTTTGTAAAGATTGATTTTCTCTGGCGAGCTCTCATATTTAACTTGCTGTGTAACCTAACCTAAGGACATTTGGTTTTTTTAAATCTAAGTTTGTTGTACTTTTAATCTATATTATACTGTGGTGTGTGATAAAGATTTGGATGCATTTAACATAAAGTTCCTGCTGTAGAAGAAATTCTAAATTTAGACTAATATTAATCTGAGCAAGATCTGGTTTTTTGGGAGTTGTTTTTCATTTTCAAAGTGAAGTAGGCCTGTAAACTTAAAAATGAAAGTTACCAGGTATATTTCCTATTTCAAAATGTACCTCTTTCTTTTTGCCTGTATTTTCACTCACTTATATGTTATTATTGATTAGTATTAAAGAACCAAAGGAAAACTATTGAAAAGTTAACTATTGGAAACTAAAGGAAATTTGGAAAATCGTATCTTAATTATATTCTCTGAATAGGTTTTAAACTATTTTAAAGTAGTTAAGTTTTACTTAGATTTCATTAATTTAGAAATCTTAGATAATTTTCACTGTTAATACTGAGCTATTACTATATGAAAAAGAATAATTTGTCAAGGAAATTGATTAGAAAAGACTAGAGGATGACTGTTTAAAGCACTTTTGTAGCACCTATTTGCACCATATAGGTACAGTGAAAATGTATGTAGATAGCTCCAATGTACTGATTTTAAGCCTTTTTCATCTGTTAAAGAGCCACTCCTTAACAACTCCAGCTGTGGAATGCTTTGTTAATCTACTTGGGGTTTTTAGGCTCTTGAAACCACTTAATTAGATTGCATTTATTAAGATTCAGTATTCAGATCCTTTTTTAATTTGTATTCCTTTCTTCTTACCATCCATCATATACCTCCTCATTGTGATTATACTGTAAAATACTTTTTAAAGCCTCCTGATCTAAAGAAGACAATCTTTTAAATACTAAAAGACTTCTGGACTTAAAATCTATTGGAAACTTAAATTGAAAAAATAGCTGCCACTTAGGTGCATAAAGTACTTTCATAATTATTTGATACCTCTTGTTAGGTGACAGTTTCACCCTCTTTCCAATTTCCTTTTTCTTTTCTTTAATATTTGGTAATTGCAGATTTGATGGTTAAATTAATAGGTTTTCTTTACTTAGGTCAAACTGTCTTCATTTCTCATTTGTACAGAATTGGGTATGTTCCTGTGCAGAAGGGTTAGCTCATTCTTTTCATCTTTAAGCTTTTAAAAATACTTAGTCTGAATGTTGTTAGGTAATGGAATAACCATTCCTTTTCAGCTTTTGATACATTTCCAAACTGGCTGGCAGAGCCAGGAGGAAGTGAAGGCATTAAAAACACTAACTTTGGTTGGTTGCTACCTTCTTAGTGCTGAGACTATAACCTTTGTTGGTTGATTGATAGAGAACAAGAGAACACAATCCTCGTTCCACTAACAGGTAAGGAACCCTTGTGATAAACAGTTGGTATGAAAGGGAGATTACTTGATAGCATTTTATAAAAACTATCCCAAAATATAACATGTCCCAGAAATAGGATACTGTGACTGACTGTATTTCATAGAACAAGGATATGCAGCACCTTTATATTTAGAATAAGATCTGAAATTTAATAGGGATGTATTACTCTATACCACAAAGCATAATTGATCTGTTTTCCAAAGGCAACACTGTTAAAATTTATCCTGCAGTCCCTGTAACTTTAAATATGTATCTGCCTATCTTGTTCTCCTTTCAGCTTTTCCTTGATCAGATGCTATGTGCTTTGAACTTCCTTCTCTTATTTACCTTATTCCTATAATAAAGCTAACTATTTTCTAGTATCTTTGCCATCATCTATAATTTGGGTATATCTTACTGCTTTAATTTCTATGTTATAGCCATTAATGATTATTCCTGGTTCTTCTTGACCCAAAAGAAAATGATTATGCATTTTAAAAAAGATTTTGAGTCTGTATTACCTATATTCACTGTTCTGCCTTCCCAGTTTTAAAGCTGAGTGCTTGAAGAATAAATCTTTTCAGTGACAGTAGTCATAAGCTTTGATAAAATACAGGCTTAGCTTTGTATTGCTGTAATATGGGCCTATAGTGTGATTAATTCTTTAAGTTAATGAAGACTTAAACTCAGAGAAGAAATTCAGCTTCTTAGACTTTCCCAAAGTTTAGTAGTATTCCTGTTAAGATGCTTGATTTTTTCTGTTTCTACTTTTCAGTCCATCTTCTTTTCTTTGACAGAAGAATTAACTGGGACTCCTCCTTTGATATATCTGAGGTTGCGTGCCTTTTCCCTGTCCCTTAAAGACAACTGTGATCTTGTTTCCAGTCATAATTTATCATTTTTGATTTGGTCTTCCACTCAAAGTTGAGTGGTTTATCAGAGAGTGTGTTATGGCTTAGACTAATACAGGTCCCTTCTTAATAGTTACTGAGGAATTAATCATTTGTGGTGACAGACTTCTAAAATTCAAATGAAGAAGGCACTTAAGAAAGTATGCCCAAAGGTAGCTCTTTTTATCCTGAGGATAAGCCATTACAAACTCAGATGACCAGAGAATGTAATTTCTTAATAAGAATTTTTTCTTAAATCTATATTCAGCTCTCTATTTCAGTGCTTCTCTCCTACCAGAGGTGCAAGGAGTGATCCTAGAACCACAGATACAGCCAAGACCACGGAGAGCTTTTGACGTCAGGGGTCCACTTTCTCCACTGAACCCTTGGAGACAGAATATCCAGCTTCTGGAGAGAGTGGGAAAGGATAATAAACAAGTGGGTGCTTTCCATTATTTACTTGGGTTAATTTATAGATTGGAGTGTCCTTCCATTGCCCATTTAATTCTATGGTAAACTCCTTGGGTTCGTTTAAGAACCAGGTGGGACTGCAATCTGTTTGTTTTTCTAAGAATGCTAACTACTACTCATTCACAAATGAGACCTAAAATTTAATTTTCTCTCCAGATAATTAAAGCAGTGGATGATTTGGGGCACATGATTTGACGAATGCCTATGTAGTCCACAGGAATTTTGAAAAGGGAATATCTACCCATTTTGGCCTTTATGGTATTAGTGGACTTCTAAGTGCTCTTTATATTCCAGTAATTTAAAAGGTTCTGTATTTCATCTTTGGGCAAACTGGACATTTGAAGTCTAATTTATACAGTCAGATGTCCAGGTGTTATCCTACCCTGTTAGTGAGAACCTTTTGGTCTTCTTCCTACCTCAAATGTTAGGACTTCATATTAGATCTTTTAAAAGATGCAATGATAGTACTATTATGGTTTTACTGTCAATTCTAGGCTTCATTCTTTAATAAAAGATAAGTATGAATGAATGTAAGTTTCAGGATACAATGTCCCTGAAAGCTATGTTTAATATACTCAAAAGTCATTTTCTAGTCCCTAGGAATAAATATTTGTGGTAAAAGAACCCTTTCCTAGATTTCACCCATGGCATTAAGATGGTTTTCTCTTAGTTTCTTTGATGCCAAGGGTAGGATTTGATTCCAGGAAGTTCTTATCACCTACAATGGGTAGAATGTGAACTTGTTACCTTTTGGCAAGTTTTCATTTTTCCTTGGTGGATTCCTTCTGTGACTCCAGGTATCTTGATAATGGGAGACTGGTTTATTTGTTCTCTAATTGCCCAGATTTCTTTCAACTGGTAAAACATCATACTTCTTCAGCAAAAGGAATTCTTCTAGCAGAGCCTTCATGGATGATATCTGTCACACATGCCAGCACCTGCAGTTTGGAAGGCAGTGGTGAATGGATCCATGCAATATGTCTAGAAGACACAAGGATGAGCCAGCCACCTGATCTTGTCATTTATAAACTTTTAAGAATTACTCTGGTTTACTTTTGGTCTGAAAATGGAAAGGCTCAAATAATGAAATAATCTTTTCAGATTGGAATTTTACATGGCCATGAAAATATTTCTTTCTATTCAGAAGACTGAAATAGAGGAAGCTTGAGAGACTTCTTTCTTTTAAAAGCAGCTCTCTGTATCTGTTTCATTTAAAAGATTTGTGGGATTGAAAATCACCTTAATGAAGTAGGCAGACTTTTTTTATTAGTAGAGGAAGTCCAGAAAACTTAATGAAGTGTTTTTTTTTGTTGCCTGACACTGAAAGTAACTAGTAAATAAAGGGTGAACTTCTTAATTATTTGAAAACAGCTTTTAATATTAGGATACACTCTTTTAGCTCATCTTTGGTAGTCTTGAGACTTATAATTGTCAAATCAACGTTTCTAACAGAGAAGTAGAAATATCTCTTCAGATGGAAGTAGCTTGGTCTGTCCTCTAAAGTAATACCTACCTGTTAAACTTGAGGTATTTTTTTTCACACTGAAGGCATACTAAAGTTTGAATAATACACGAAACAGTAGTTTACAGAGCAGAGGCACTTAGTATTAGAATAAGCCTATAGGTGTGAAGGAATAAGTGTTGCAAAATAGTTTTTTATCCAAGCTATCAATTAATTGATTGAAGTAGTTATCAAAATGTTTCTGTTTCTCTCTTTCTTTGGTGTCTATTAACTGGTCAGTCAAAAGCTATTAAAGAAAATTTTTAAAGTCACATAATGCTGGCTGCCAGTTTGTTAAATTTGTTATACATTTTAAGAACAGATATTCTAGAGTTATTAATATGGAAGCAGCTAAAATGTTTTAGGAAATCTCAAAAGTTTTGGAAGCCACGTTTGCTAAAGCATAACCTGCACTTAGTCTTTTTTGGCTCTCTGTATTTTTTTATCATTATAAATAAATTTTTGTAAGTATAGTACTTAAAAGTAAGTTTAAAGGATCAATTTGAACTGAAATTTCCCCAGAGAGCTTTGAATTCCCATAAATGATTACAGCTTTTTACTCCTGACTTGTTTTTAGTAAATGTTAATAAGACAATTGGTTTACAAATACATATAAGTTAAAAAACAACTGTTAATCGTTTTAGGAAGAACTGAAGGAACTAAAAATGAGATTTGCTTGGAAATTAAGTTAGTTGAATTCTTTGAACCACAGTACAAACCACTTTGTGTGGCCTGTGAGATTATAAGCTTGTTTCAGCTTTGAAGATGAAAAGTGATTTAATCTCTTAATCTCACGCTTTGATTGAATTTTAGCTCTGTTCCTTAAAATACGCAAAAAGAAATGTAAGTGCATTTCTAGTCACCTCATGCCACTACAAACTATTTATTTAAAAGTGAAACTTTTTGTATATTGTGAACTGATTTGTTTATTTAAACTTTTATTTTGGTGAATTTACATTTGAATTTTTTTATATTTTATGTCACAAAATGAAGTCCTATATTTTTCAGTGTTTACTTTATGAATATTAATATAAACTTTTTTCTAGAATGACTAATTGTGTAATATCTGTATTATGTGATAATTTGAAATCTAATAAATATTTTCTCCATGAAAAAAATGCACTTACTGATAATGGCTTATTTCTGTTTCAGGAGTAGAAACTGAAAACTGCAACAGTATTTTTAAATGTATTTTAATTTTAAGTGTCTTTCTCTAAGTATTTCTGAATATATATTCTACCTTTATGTTACATTTTTTTTTTTTCCCCAGAAAAAACTTTTTTTGAACTGTTAAAGTGATTCTTTGTGGGGGTCACCAGTGAATGTATGAAATAGGTGATCTGTTTTGTATGTTTTTGCATTTTCCTGATTAGCATCATCTTACCTTTGTTTCCAGAATTGGATTTTTTTAGATGCAATTTTTGTACATCAATTTTGCAAACTATTAAAATTCTCTTGAGTTGATACTGTAAATATCAAGAGTAATTTGGCCAAGTCTTTTAATGCTAGATTGATCAAACTATAACTCTTATAGAATAGCATCCAGAAACAGTTCCTTTACCCAGAAGAACATTTGAAAATAATGGCTGATTAGAGGACTATGCAATTCATAAGAACTGTTGAAGTGAAAAATGTTTGTATTTTAGTGTTCTACTTGCACAAATAATTGTAGAAGGAGAAATCTTGACCTCATAGTCTCATTTTTAAATCTTATCAAGACAGCATGGAAAGGATAATATTTAGTTTTATTGATTCTTGTTTTTATAGCTACATAATTTTACTTAATTGAAACCACAGGAACAATTTACCTTTTCTATGCAGGATTTGCTTAGAAGCTAGAGGATTTCCTTTCAGAGTTGAAGAAAAGTTACTGAAGAAGTAGACCCCCAAAATTAAAAATAACATTAAGATGGGGTCCTAGGCAAGAAATAAAGATTGAATTAGTGACAGTTGGTGGATTAAAATGTAATAATTTGGTTCCCAAAAGAAATTATACTCTGAAAAAAATCAGATTTCTAAAAGGCAGTTATGATTTAGAAGAGCTGTTTGTATTGGGGATGGGGGAAAGAAAGGAAGCCAACATTCCTGGCTTTATTAACCTGGTAAGTTTGGAAAAAAATGTAAAGATTCTGTGGGCAAAATTTTGTTTTCAGAATTAAAGCTTTTAAAAGGTTTACAGACACAGTATATGTCAATGAAAGGCTGTATTTTATTTGAATATAAAAGAAATCTATAAGCTTTTCCTATATGTGTATGAAAGGATAGGGTAGGCATGGAAGTTAAAATACACCCTGTATTGGAAACCTGAAAAATATTGCAAAGATAATGGTGACATGAGTTTTTAAAAAGTAATTTTTAAAACATAGGCTCTTCTCTATGTCATCAGTAACCTTCAAAATAAAAATATTACAGAATGTTGAATTTGGCTTACCGTTGTGTTTTCGAGGTGTAGGAACATAGGCTTATGGTTTAACCATCACTGACTAGATTAGTATAAAAGTCTGTTTTGATTATTCTTTAGTAAGGAAACAAAGTTTTTTTTTGTAGCTTCTGTTAAAAAAAAGTAAACATGACAAGCAGTGTGACTGCAAAATCCTGACTTTATAGGTTATTGTAAATATGTACACAGATCTTATTTTCTTTGCCATATTGAAGTAGTCTGACAAATGTCAGTGCTTAGATGTCCTAAGCAATTTTTTTACTTTATTTTTATCCAGGTATTTTTGTTTCCCTTTAACAATATTTCATAGTAATTTAGTCCTGAAATGTGAAAGATTGTTTCAAAATTAAGCACTTAGGTATTCTGGAGTGATTTTTCCACTAATATATACATCTAAATTAGATTACTGCAGTAAAAATGCTAGTGAACTTTGAAGTATTCACCGTTTTCAGGAATTATGATCAAAGGGATCTTTGCTCAAGAGGTAAGGTATGGCATAGGTAGAAAAATATTCAAAATATGTTTAATATTTGAATTATAATGTAAACTACAACAGGTATCCATGGGTTTTCAGACAGATGTAGAATTAGGAAAATAATTTTTCTTAAAACCCTCAGAGAAGAGAAATTGATAAACCACAAATTTGTTTTTGTATGTTTTTGGAGTGCATTTAGAAACATGTCCACAGACATTGTACTCTTTGTATGTGTAGCCTCCAATATTCCAAGGCATATCCTACCCCTGCTCTCTTAGTATTTATGATTCATGTTTAATTTCTCAAGCTTGAGCACTATAAAAATATTGTACTTTGGTAAGTTGAGTACATATTTCATGAGATTATTGCCTGGAATATTTTTGGCAAAAGTTTTGCAGGTTTTGGCAAAGCAAAAGGAAAGTACAGTCTCTTTTTGCCTGTTTCTATTAAATAATACCTAGAACTTAGAAAACAATTGCTCAACTTAGTAACTTTTATTTTGGTTTGAGAAATTAAGGAATTCTGTAAACGTTTACTCAACACTGTAACTCAGAAATCTTCTCCTGAGGATCAAGAAATAACATTGTTGCCTGATATATAAAATAATTGACAGGAGAAAGTGATATACTATTCTCTAGGGAATAAGTAGTTTCAAAGGGTTATGTTAGAATAATCAGTATATCTAGAAACAAAGAAAAATGCAATACTGAATATGGACAAGATAGGAAAATAGGACTTTTCCCCCTAGAATTAAATTACTAGTGTAATTTACTCAATAGAGGATAACATCAAAAAATGCAATAATCCTTCATCATGTTTTTGAGTTCTTTAAAAACGACTGCTAGTGGACATTTTTGGCTTTTTTTTTTTTTTTTTTTTTAATTGAGACAAGATCTCACAGCGTCACCTAGGTTGGAGTGCAGTAGCACCATTGTAGTTCACTGGAGCCTGGAACTCTTAGCCTCAAGTGATCCTGTTGCCTCAGCCTCCTCTGCTATAGGCGTGCACTGCCATGTCTGCCTTTTTTTTTTTTTTTTTTTTTCCCCTTGAGACGGGATCTTATTCTGTTGCCCAGGCTAGAGTGTAATGGCTCAATCATGGCTCCCTGCAGCCTCAACCTCCACAGGTTCTGGTGATCCTCCTACCTCAGCCTCTCAAGGTAGGACTATAGGTATGCACCACCGTACCCAGCTAATTTTGGTATCTTTTTGCAGAGTTGGAGTTTATGTTGCCCAGGCTGAGAAGTGATCCTCCTCAGTCTCCTAAAATGTTGAGATTACAGGCATGGGCTACTGCTTCTGGTCTGGCCTTTATGAAAATAATTTGCTGTTTATTCCACCTTACCTTTGATGTAGAAAAAGTGATAATGTGAATCAACATGCCACCATTATCTTTGCTAAGTTCTTTGTGATAGAACTTAGCATTTCATAGCTGATTCCATGTACATTCAGGATACTGTTTCTGTTTGTTTTTTTGGAGACAGTCTTGCTCTGTTGCCCAGGCTGGAGTGCAGTGGTGCAATCTCAGCTCGCTGCAACCACCGCCTCCTGGGTTCAAGTGATTCTGCCACCTCAGCCTCCTGAGTTCCTGGGATTACAGGCACCTGCCATCATGCTCGGCTGATTTTTCTATTTTTGTAGAGACCAGGTTTCACCATGGTGGCCAGGCTGGTCTTGAACTCCTGACTTCAGGTGATCTACCCGCCTCGGCCTCCGAAAGTGCTGGAAAGGGACACTCTTTGCTAAGAAGTTGATTCAGAATTTGCTTCCATGTCTTTTTTTTTTTTTTTTTTTTTT